>NC_056737.1:880167129-880362129 GCF_019279795.1 Protopterus annectens
AAGGGCCAACCATGACGATTCGACATTTCGAATTTTGCACTTCAAGACATTCAGTGTTATCATGGTTCACTCAATAAGTGTCGACATTTCCATATTCGGGCAACTGCGGTTTCGCGGTTGCAATAGGTAACCGAAAGTTTCCACAGGTAACCCAACCAGGCACACTATGAGTTGCTGGAACTTGATATATGCGGAAAGACTGCCATTTAGGAAGTCTAATGCCATGACAAATTAGTTCGCAAAAAGGATTTATGGATATAACAATGAAAACAGCTTGAAGAGTAATGCTGTAGGCAGCTACTAGAACACAAAGTAGCACACCAATTTGTCTGTTTTTTTTTTTTTTTTAAGTTCCATTAAAAGAATAGACAAAGTCTGGTCTCCGTTTTGCTTGCTGCAAAATAGCTAGGACTTAATAAGTGTACTGATATTGTCAGCACACTTATCCACCCTAACCATATGGCTCAGGAAACAGTTACCACTGACAACTGATTGCTTCTGTTCGTCATGGCTATTGAGCTGGAGAAAGGTTCCCCAACATTGAGTCACAGTCATTTATTTCTACGTGATTTATTAAATATGTGTATTTTGTGACAACCTCATTTTTTAACCACATTTATGTTAAAAATCTGTTCACCAGTCAAGCTCTATCTAAGGAGGCTGCAACGAGGAGTTGAGGATCCTCAGTTATACACACATGCACACACAGCATGCATACAACTACAATGACTCTTCTACACTTGTTTTTTTTTTCTAATTATTATTATTATTATTATTATTATTATTATTATTAGCAGCCGCGGTGGTGCAGGGGTAGCGTTGTCACCTCACAGCAAGAGGTTATCCCATTCAATTCTTGGCTGGAGCGCCTTCAGTGTGGAGTCTGCATGTCCTCCACGCGATCGAGTGGCGTTCGAAAGACATGCGAAAATGGGTGTGCCTTCATTGAAGGTTTATTATTATTACTGTTATTATACAATAGTGCAATTCCCAGTGGCATATCATTGTACTTTTAAGTATTACTAACTTAGAGCTAGGACTTACAGTTATGAATGGAGAACAAGTTTTTTTGATGGAAAAGGTTGTTTATTAATGTATGTATTTTTCATAAAACATTCTCCTTTTAGTTCATGTGTTACAGAAAGGTTAAAAACACTTTACTTTCTTATTATTGTGCTTTCGGCATTCATACCGCCATGAATTTTATTGTTGTACTAGTCTTCACTAGTCTGTGGTGTCTAAGAAATCAGTCCGTTGTACAGATTTGTGCATTAAGTTACCCAGAGCACAAAATACACTATGATATCATAACATCAAAATATAAAATGCCTGCTCTGCAGCTACAGACCTCATTCAGGTCACCTTTTTCATGTATGAGACCTAATTTTGTGATGACATATACTAACAGCACTTCAGAACGATTCTACAGATACACAACAGACTCAAATATTTTTCACCTACTACAAGGCCTTTGTAAAATGCCAAACATTCATCTCACAAGGAGGAAAATAAGTGTAATAATTACAAGGAAATTCCTTCCCTGGTTAAGGCAGCCTGTGACCTCTGTCAGTCTGTATCATACCCTGGGTGGAATTCATAGACACTGTGTAAGGCAAGAACACATGAGAAAACAAATGTGAAAGTACCTGCACATATGTAACTGACAATGGTGCATCAATGACGTCCCACTCACCAGGCTGAACAAGGAGAAGGTCACTGTAAGCTGCCTGTCGGGTGCCAGGATCCACCACATAACACAAGCACTCGGGTCACTCCAAAGCAAGTACAAGTATGACTCCATCATTGTCCATGCTGGTGTGAATGACCTGAGGCGTACCTCCCTGGACTACATGAAAAAAGACGTACGGGAGCTCTTTGATCATGTAGCCCAGGCCGGTATGACCCTGACCTTAAGTAGCATCTTACCCTCACCAAGAATGATGCCACAGTATAAAGACAAAATGATCAATTTTAACAATTGGCTAAAGTATTGGTGTCATTCAAAGGGGATCCAGTGTGTCTGTCAGCTTGGGATGACATGCTCGACAAGCCACGTTGCTTCACTAGGGACGGCTTGCACCTGTCACCCCTGGGTTTTTGAATACTGGCTAATGCTCTTGCCTCCCCCATAGTGCCTTTTTTAGGCAAGGCTCAAAAGACAAACCCACCCCCATAGACAACACAAAGAAAAAAAAACTAAGGGTAATGCTGCTCAACGCCAGAAGTCTAAATCTCAAGATGCATGCACTCCAGACTCTCTTCAGTATGGAGAATATCGATATCTGTGCAGTAACAGAAACCTGGTTCAAGGCTCCCAAGAGCACCCCAGCACTACCAGGCTATACTTCATACCATGCTTTCCACCCCAAAACTCAGACCGAACTACAAAAGGAGGGGGAGTATCCATATTTATCAAAGATACCCACACCTCCAGGCTAGTGGCACTGCATGAAGCTTCAGAGACCATCCATGTGCAACTAACAGTGGGCAAAACTGCCTTCCAGTTTGTAGCCTGCTACAGACCACCCTCCCAAACACAGGAACCTCACTCGGCTTTCCTTAGAACACTGGAGAATATGAAGGTCTCTCCAAACACTATTATATTGGGTGACTTCCACTACCCGAACATCGATTGGGAAAACTACTCAAGCCCAAACACCCTAGCCCAATGGTTCCTAGAATTTATAAACTCAAATGCTATGGAACAACTGGTCACCACTCCCACAAGAGGGGAAAACATACTGGATATGGTCATCACCAACATGGGGTCTCTATGTTCCACACCAGAGGTATACCCCTCATTGGTAAGCTCAGACCATAAACAAATCTCACTGGACATCCATATTCCATCCCCACCCCCAGCCAAGGAAACCACAGTGAAGAACTTCTCAAAAGCAAACTTCACACTTCTCAAAACTGAGGTGGAATCCTTCAAAGCCCCCGGGCCAGTGGACAATATGGCCCAAAATGCAGAATCCTTTACAAAAGCATTCTATGGACACCTACAGGAATGCATGGAGCATGCTATCCCAAATAAAACCAAGACTCACTCCTCCAATGGCAGGAGACCTGTCTGGTGGACCCCGGCTATAAATAAGCTATACAACAGAAGGAGAAAGCTACTACATGACAGAGCAAAATCCCAAAAAGGGAAGGCGTCACTGATCAGTACTAGCGGGAAACTATGATCCCTCATAAAATCTTCTAAGGCCAGCTTTGAAAGAAAAATTGCACAAGACACTAAAGATAATCACAAGGCCTTCTTTAGTTATGTCAGAAACCTGGGAGGCAACTCCCAGATACGCTCTGAGTTAGTGCAAAATGACAAAAAAGTCACTGAACCCACAGACATTGCCAACATCCTGGCAGAAAGGTTCAGTGCAAACTTCTCCCCCCCTTCCCCCCCAAAAGAGCAAATGTCTATCCCAACGGAGTGTAGCCTTCCTGAGATCACAGATGCACAGGTGAGAGCTGCCCTCTCCAAAGCTAAAAATACAGCATCAATGGGACCAGACGGTGTCCCGGGGCTGCGTCTTATACGAGCTCCAAGAAGAACTAAACCCTCATATAAAGTCACTGTTCAATCTCAGCCTTACTACAGGATATGTTCCCAAGGAATGGCATACAGCAACAGTGGTTCCACTCCACAAAGGTGGTGCCACAACAGACCCCGGAAACTATCGCTCTATAAGCCTGACTAGCCTGGTCTGCAAAGCTATGGAACGTATCGTCATGGAAATCATAAACAAAGACATTGGAAACCTCCAGACACTAGATCCTACCCAATTCGGCTTTGTTAAGGGCAGATCTTGCCTCTTGAACCTGGTCGACTTCTTTGAAACAGTTACCAAAGCCATAGATGAAGGGAAGGTAGTCCACACAGCCTACCTGGACCTCGCAAAGGCCTTTGACACAATACCCCACTCGGTCATCATAAATAAGCTCACCAGCTTAAATATCAACCCCTATGTCACAAGATGGGTTGCAAACTGGCTCAGGGATAGAACCCACATGGTCAGAATAGCAGGTACCACGTCAGTCTCTAAACCAGTTACAAGTGGTGTCCCACAAGGCTCGGTCCTGGGACCTCTCTTGTTCGGTATATATTTCTCCGAGGTACAGGCTAACACGGGTGGACTATGGCTGACCAAGTTCGCAGATGACTGCAAACTGGGTGCTATAATTGACTCTCTGACTGACACAAGCATCCTCCAAAAGGGTCTCACAGAGACGGATAACTGGTGCCAGAGCCATGGCCTAAAGCTAAATGCCAAAAGGTGCATAGTCATCCCTTTTGGAAAAAACAAAGTGCGCACAAATTACCACATAGGTGGTAATCCATTAAGTACGGAAGAAGTAATTAGGGACTTGGGGACCCAAGTAAATAGCAATCTCTCCTTTGACAATCACGTTGCCAAAGTGGTTAGAAAGACCTTCTATATAGCCCACCTTATCATGAAAGGGTTCACATCTAGATCAACAGAGGTCATTGTGCCCCTCTACTCATCACTTATCAGGCCCATAATTGAGTACAATGCCCCATTTGAGATGTACCTTACCCGACACCTTCAGCAACTGGAAAGACCCCAGAAGTATCTCACCAAGAGGATCAAGGGGCTCAAACAGATGCCCTATGCAGTTCGGCTATAGAAACTCCAGCTCTACTCAGTTGCGTACCACCTACTCAGAGGCGATCTGTGTCTGACGTATAAAGCCATGTCCAACCCAGAATTAATGGACATGCTTCACCTCAGGAAATCTAAATCCCTTAGAGCTACATGGTCCACGGACCTGAACCTCAGCACAGAAATAAATAGGACATGTTGGAGGGACAGATTCATATCCCAGAGGCTCCCCTCATTCTGGAACAAAATCCCAATCCATGTCAGGCAGAGCCCCTCACTGACCCTCTTCAAGAGAAATCTTGACGAATAGATGGAGATCGTAAGTTTACCCCTGGGCTCTCTTCTGTGTCGCTGCTTGCTACAGTAAACAAACCTTAAAAGGGCTACCTTCTGTGACCTACTATACAAAGGCACAGTCAACTAATCTAAAAGGGTGGTGAAAGCCAAACATACTCTGGCTAGGCTTATAAATGCCCTAGGGCAGATAGCTTAGTATCAACCTATGAACCTATGGTTGTGGAAGAGATATGTTACTGCAAACTAAGGTAGCAGGTAATGCCAACTGCATATGGCAAGGCATAGCCTAGCATGAATAACAACAATAATACATTTCACAGACAGACATATTGTCTGTCAGAACTGTCATATGAATCTGTAGTACAACTTATTTACTGAAGGTCCGCAGATTATTCAGAAGACATTGCTTTGCCAGTGTAGTGGAAATACAGGGACTGTCAGTGCTCCAATACACACATGCACCAATAACTATGCACACCAGTATACAAATATCACTTGTGATTTGTCAGTGATGCACTGAGTACAAACAGTAATAAATTGTAAATATAGCCTGGCATGCAAGAATGGATAATAAAATAAATAATTATTTTCTGTATTGTGCTGCCCAACCCTTCCTACCATTAATCTTGTCCAAATTGAGCTCACAAGGACACAGACCTATAGAGATGTGTTTTTGTGTGTGTGTGTGGGGGGGGGTGTTACACAAGCATGTTGATTGTTATCCCCACCCTGCAACCTCTCCTAGAGGTATTGCCACATATGTTTAGTGGCAGCTGTGATGCATAGGCATGCGTCACAGTATATGTCATTCTGCACCCTATCCCATCACATGTAACACCCACCTATGAATACTAGTTGTGCTTCTGAACCACCAGAGTACAAAAACTGTGACTTTATGTTCTCTGTTGTTACAATTTTTGCCGTATTTAATGGGTGACTCTCTTCTCAAGCTGGATACAGAGGCTTTGCTGCTGTTTACTTTGCTGTTAGTGTATTCCCTTTGCTTAAACACTAGTTGCCTGCTCCTGTACAGGATGCCCAGGATGCAATGTCATACACTATGTTGCCTGTTTAAACCCTGTTTCCTGTGGAGTAGTGTACTACATGTACTGCTCAGTGTACTGCTATTCCCTGCTTTGGAGCACTGAAGGGGTGCTAAAAGATGTGAGATTCTTATTATGAATTGTGAGACTGTCAGTTCAAGAGATGAGATACCCCACCTCCTTTGTCTGATACACAGTTCAGATGGTGTCTGCGAATTTAACCACTCATTCTTTCAAAGACAAATGATAACTCTTCATGCCTTCAGAATCTTCATGTCAGAAAGTATATGAGGTCCTCCCTAGCTATTAATCAGATTGTGGCTTTTTCTACTCATTTTGTTTCCAAGTTACAGCAGCTTTTGAAGGAATTGTCACTTTTGAATATTGTCTAGCATATAGTCCTAATACATTGAGGCTACAGTCATCCGGCAGATGTACTGCAGCCCCTATAATTTTATCACATGAGAAGTCTCCAACAAAATATTTCCAGCAAAGGCAGTGTGCACCCTTTAACAATATTTATAGGTTCATAGATTAGTACTAGGCTAACAGCCCTTCTGGGCTATTTTAAGCCTAGCCAATTACCCCATGTGAGAATCAAACCCTGTACCTTGTAACTGTAAGGTAAACACCTTAACTATTATGCCAACCTCCCACCCCATATATGTACACCAGATTGCATGTTGTATTTCTCACTGCATTCTTACATATCTTAACTCTTAGGTGGATTCTGCTATCCAACTCGCCTTCAGTTATAACACTATGTGATCTACTGTGTTAAATTACATTCCAAGATCTGTAATGTAAGATAAGTATTAAATTATTGCATTAATGTTTCTTCTGAATGACTCCTCTGTATGCATGTTCTCCAATATCCTACTGAGTGCATATCAGCAAATATTTAAGTTTTGTAATTTTCTACCCTGCAGTGATGTACATTGGGGATCAGCAATAAAAGCAACTAGGGTAATATTCAAAGGGGAAATTAAGACCCAGCTGTTCCATTACAATTTTCCACATTATGTCTGAAAACGTGATGACTTTAAAAAATGTCTTTTATATATTACATTTCATTTTTGTAACTATTTAATATTTTAAACTGTTTATATGTTCCTGTCTGACAGTTTATATCCAGTTAGTCGGCTCTTACTATTGTAACTAGTATTTAAGATGCACTTTGAACATCTTTGAAGGTGCCACATAAACAGGACTAATATGATCACTTGATTGATTGACTGAATACTTGCCTTTGGGAAAGCATGGTACATACAATCATCATTTTAATATACACAGTATATTGTATTTGCCTTGATTTTTAATATAACTAGAAGTGAGGTTTAGACCCTACACATAGTGACAGTCACGGTTTAATACAGCACACAGTGATTAAAACTATAGACTCATTTAAGGACCTGAGTATATGGGTAGATTCACCTATGAGTTTTTCTGATCATATCAACCAATTGGTTAATGATAGTTATCGAACTATAGGTTGTACAAAAAGATTTATAAAGTCTAGAAAACCAAAAATGATGAAGTCATTATTTGTTAGTTACAATAGACCCAAACTTGAGTATGGAATAACAATATGGAAGCTCTGTAAGAAAACAAGCATGAGTAAACTGGAAAGAATATACCAAGGGCATCCATGGATGTGAAAATTTAAGTTATTATGAAAGACCAAAATATCTGAACTTGTACAGTGTTTCTTACAGATATCTAAGAGGAGATCTTATTCAAGTATATAGGGCATGTAGAGACAACTACCTCTGGGAATGTTTGGGGTTATCAAAAAGTACTAGAAAACCATCAGCCAACCTATGGTGAAGACTATAGGAATGAGAAGTGTACTAATTGGTTCTCTGACAGAGTAGCTGATGCATGGAACAGACTACCAAATTACATTAAAGTCAGGGGCGGCTTGTGCTATCGGACTGCCAGTCTGCAGCCCTCCCACCTAGAAAAACAAAGAAAAAAAATCTGTGAAACAAAATATCACGAGTCCCGACTCCTCTGCACATGTGCAGAACTCAGACTGCCTTTATCAGCAGTCTGGATGCAGAGAAAGAGGTACCCAACAACCTGTGCTGTGGGATACCCAGGAATCTGTGCGGTCAATGACCGCACAGAACAGAGGAGCTCCGGACTGCTTCCCTTGCAGACAGGGCCAAATATGGGATGAGCTGAGAGCTCTCGCGGGGATTTCACTGAGAGCTCTCGCTGCGCGGGCTTCATACTGCTGGACAAATGGTCGCTGGCTGGATGGGCTTCGTACATGTTCTGTTCATGAAACAGGTAGGTGAAGACTGGTGTGTGTGTGTGTTGCTATATACTGGTGGCTAGAGAAAACAAATGGTGGTGGGTAGAGATACTCAGGCTTGAACCCTGTACCTTGGATGCAAGTGGCAAGGACCTGAATTCCCTATCCACCACCATGTTTAAAACAATTTGCAGATTTTTGCCTCATATTTGTTCTGTTCCTCATAAAATCTGTGGTTTCTGTATCTACATTTTTCCTTGGCTTGCAAAGTCAGTGGTGCACTGGTAGCATTGCTGCTTGACAGTTACAAGTTCTCTGGTTTGATTCTTGGCTGGGGTGCCTTCTGTGTGGAGTCTCCATATCCTCCCATCTTACAAAGATGCGTCTGGAGTTTCTCCCTGCTCTGCTGAAATTAGTCTTTTGTTCCAGGTCAGACTAGTTTCCTGGTTAAATGTTTAAAAATAACAGGTATTTGAATTTCAGACTTCATATTCTTCAGAAAGTACGTGGTAACACAAAACTGTTTATTCTAGCAGATGTCTAAGTTTATAACATGGATATTTGAAATTTGGCCCTATTTTTGGGACTGTATTCCCCCATTATTGGCTTTGTCCAGGTATTTTGTGCTAAGGTTGATAGCTATCTATGGTGAGAACTGAATTCATTGAATGTTTGGGGGCTGTATTTCCCCCCCATTACTGGCTTTGTCCACATGTTTTTTGCTAAGAGGTTGAGAGCTATGGTGAGAACTGAATTCACTGAATATGTTTGGGGGCTGTATTCCCCCATTATTGGCTTTGTTCAGGTGTTTTGTGCCAAGAGGTTGACAGCTATGATGAGAACTGAATTCACTAAATGGTAGCCATTTAAGTTTGTCTTCCTCTCTTTCACAAAACAGCTGATTTGGCATAGTGGTATGTTTCTCTGACTGTTTTGCACAGGGTCCCCTGGGTTAAAGACGTGGCAGTGAAATATATGGTGGTAACACAGCATTTTATTCTAGCAACTTTCCAACATTGTACAAGCAATGTTTAAAATGTGCCCCTGGTTTTTGGGCTTTTGTCCCCCCCCAATAAATTTTGGCTTTTTCAAGATTTCTTGTGCTGCAAAGTTCAGAGATACAACTGTGTGTCGAGTAGATTTTACAAGGAGCTGAGAGCTGCAGGGGAACAAAACTTTAGTGCTGCTTATTCTGAGTCTGCTTGCATTGTTAATAGCACAACAGTTAGTGCACTTGCTTTTGATGCAGAAGGTTGTAGGTTCTACTCCCACAGTAGATAGATGCATTGCTGATACTGTACTTTTTATAAAGTGGGTGGATGCTGCAGTCCTTTTTGGCAAAGATACCTAGAGTAGTAACTATGAACTTGTTATCAGTTTGCCATACAGTCCCTTTTGCGATATTACTAGCTTATCATTTTTTTAATGCATGCAACATAGGCAATTTATTCCTCAAGGGCAACAGGCACTTTATTTGTAGATGAATAAACAATGACATATAAAGTTGTTTGCTAGCAGCAACCTCTTCATTGTTACAGATTTCTTTAATGTGGAATTATTTAGATGACTTTTACACTTCAGAGATTGTGCATATTTACTGATACTGGTGGACTGTAGAAGGTTGAGTAGACTTTTATGATGCAAATGTTCTGAATTGGGTAATACAACTGTGTGTCGAATTAATTTTACAAGGAGCTGTGAGCTGCAGGGGAACAAAACTTTAGTGCTGCTTATTCTGAGCCTGCTTGCATTGTTAATAGCACAACAGGTAGTGTACTTGCATTTGATGCAGAAGGTTGTGGGTTCTACTCCCAGAGTAGATAGATGCATTGCTGATACTGTACTGTGTTGTAAAGTGGGTGGATGCTGCAGTCCTTTTTGGCAAAGATACCTAGAGTAGTAACTATGAACCTGTTATCAGTTTGCCATACAGTCCCTATTGCGATATTACTAGCTTATCATTTTTTTTTAATGCATGCAACATAGGCAATTTATTCCTCAAGGGCAACAGGCACTTTATTTGTAGATGAATAAACAATGACATATAAAGTTGTTTGCTAGCAGCAGCCTCTTCATTGTTACAGATTTATTTAATGTGGAATTATTTAGATTACTTTTTCACTTCAGAGAGTGTGCATATTTACTGATACTGGTGGAGTGTAGAAGGTTGAGTAGACTTTTATGACGGAAATGTTCTGAACTGGGTAGTTTTGGCATTGGTACATGCATGTTGTTTCATTGTTTACAAAAGTTCAAAACAATAAATTTAAAATGCCCTCTAACAACTGTACTGTATTGTACAAGGAATACAATTTAATACAATCGGGAAGGTGTATCAAAGAGCATGTGTATGTTTCGTGTTCAAGGGGCCTATGATTTGAAAACAGCCCAAAAGGGGCCTATGATTTGAAAACAGCCCAAAGTTAATCTTTATCTGCCACTGGCAAAATGTATTTTCTTTGAATGTGGGTTTCAATGCTGTTTCAATGCATGTGAGTTTCAAAGGCAGAGAAGTTTTAATGCTAAGTCTATTTTCATTGTGAGACTGCATTGCTTTGTTTAGCAGATATCTATTGGGGTTTGTGCTGTAAAAATGCAAAATAAAACTTTCAAATGAAATCCAAATCATCGCAAAAGAAAAGCAGTATGCACATTACAGTGTTTATGGTAAATGTGGCAAAATAACTAAGAAATGGGACACTGGAATGGTTGCGGGGGGAGTCTCCAATCGACCATGATTTTGAGAGGGGAAGGGCAGCAAACTCAGACAGCCCTGGTTGAACTATACCTCTCAGCTGTCCATATTTTTGCAGAATGAATAGATATTTGCTTCTTATTTTTGGTTTGTTCCTCATAAAATGTGTGGTTTTCTGGCAAATCATTTAGGAATGAAGTCACTAAATGACAGCCATTGAGTTTTACGTCATAACCTTGAGAAAAATGCATGCTAAAGCAAGACCTGTTATTCTATCAACTGTCTTAAGTTTATACAAGAGTAATTTTTAGTAGTGTTTGTATGTTCCCCCAATATATTTGGCCTTGTCCAGATTTCCTGCATTAACAGGTTGAGAGGTACGTGCAAATAAAATTGCTTTATAGAATTAGGCATATCCAAACCTCTCAACTGCCCCTGATTTTGGCTCAAAATGTTGCTCTTCCCCTAATAATCCCTCTGCAAAATGGCAATTTTGGAAGAAAACATGGAGGGTTTACAATTAATAAATAACTGTAATAATCAGTTATAGATTACTTTTATTTCAGAAATGCATGTAGATTCTTTTATTTTGTCAGCTGCTCAAGTTAGCAGTACTAATATTAAATGTGTCCCTTCTTTGACAGGTTACCAGCTGTATTGTGTGGCTATTTTATATTTTTGCATCACATTTTTGGTCCATTTTTCATAAAATTGTGTTTTTTTTTGGCAAATTAGTGGCAAATCATTAAAGACTGAAGTTAGAAAATAATGAAAGACATTTGAGTTTCAGATTTCGTACCATTCAGAAAATTCATACTAATGCAATACCTACTGTTCTATTATTTTTCTAAGTTTATAAGAGCAATATTTAAAAATTGGCTTTATTTTTGGGCCTTTGTCCCACTTCTATGTATGGCTTTGTCCAGATTTCTTGCCCTGAGGTTGAGAGGTATGACAAATGTGTCAGGGCCATCGCAGTCAGCCAGAGACATTTCAAATTGTGACAAACTTGTTGCAACCCACTCCCCCATGTAGTGACTCTGGATGTGTCCAAGCAAGGCAAGGAGCAGTTATGCAGTGTAAATGTGCAGACTATTCCCCCCCATTCAAGGTAAACACAAGTACTACAGTGGTTTTTCATCTGTCATTGATTTTGCAGTATGTTCTGGTTTCTGTCATTTTTATACTGTTGATATATGGTTATTATTATTCAGAAAGTGCCTTTTGCTCTGTGTTTAAGTGGCAGTGCTTTAATGACCATCAGGTAAGCTTGTCTGTTATTGTAAGATGCAAGTAAGTTTTAATAAGCAGTATTGCCAACATTGAAAGCCTTTCTGTTGTTGCCAGGCAGAAAATACTTACATAACTAGATAATGTATAAGCCTTGGGTATTGAAATGCATATGACAATATTTGTAATAAAGGCCAGGATTAGATTATGTTAATCTCATTACAGGTTTTACCTGCAAACTAAACAGAATGCCAATCTATCATGTGTGGTCCATATCCTGTGCAGTAATCCTTTAAGCAATATATGTTGAGCTTGTTTCTTGTTTGCTTTTCATTTTTTACTTTGATCATGTTTTCCCATGAAACAAGTACATAGTTGTCAGGCAGCAGGTCTTTTTTGGATAAGAAACATTTTTACAAGTGTGGGTATCACAGAGATTGCTACTTTCAGCATGTTACTTGGTACTTTAATAAAGCTGAATATAAATTATAATTAGAACTGGAGTGCAAGGAGAAGTGATTTGAGTTAAGTGCTGCTTGTTTTTCTTATACTTGATTTTGACTGGCATTCCAGTAATGTGTATAAAAATAAATTTATTTTTTCATGCCTCACATCCTTTTTGTTTCCATCTAGATATTAAGTAAGCTGTCATGCAGCCAATGGATTGAAATATTTTTTTTCTTCTACACTTCATTTTGTCTTGATTGGACTCTCATAATGATGGTTTGGCACCCAGGGCAGCATATTTAATTAAAGTTTTTGTGGTTTGGAGCATAGCTCCTCCCCTTTCTAGTTGGTCACACCCATTCCCATTGACCCCACCCATTCAGCTGTGTCCTGCAACCCCCCCTTTGATTTGAAGTCACCAGCCGCCACTGATTAAAGCAAGTACTAGTTTAGATATTTCTAAGAACAGCCTGGACACTTATTATGGGAACAAGTGGTTTGGTATATTGGCAAGCTAGAAGGAATTAATGTCCGTGCTTGAAATATTTGTATGTATGCATGTAGGACAATTTCTAGTGGTGGAATGTTTTATGGAATAACTACTGTAGCCAAACCTACTGAAAACATTTTTGGAAGAAATGCTGTTAATGTGGAAACTGCTTGTCTTTTTCTATTCATTTTCCTGTATTCATTTTTTATTTTTATTTGAAATTTTAATTACAGTAACAAACACACTAACAAACTAAAAAAAAATAACAACTATTTACAGAAGTACATCAATTCTTCCAAAATAAAATCAGTATAGATCACAGAACACAGATTAATATTTTTCTGCTAATAAGTTCATTTTTATCCAGTACTTATTCTGTGGTGATTTTGTGCACTTTCATCTTTCTTAATAGTAGACAATTTCTGACATACCACAGTGACAGTATTTATAAAATGCATTTATTTATTTTATTTATCCTTCTTTGTTGACCAGGTGAGTTGGCTGGTCCAAGGACACTTTTTATCCATGACCCAAGCATACAATGCATAGAAATGAGATACATTTGAAAACAATGTACGCGAGTGATTGAGCATGCTTAGGTAAACACTAAATGAAAATGCACTGCTTGCAACAGAATAAATAAAAAATTGCTTTACTACATTAACTTGTTTCAGAATACATTAGTGGACATTGCCTGCTAGTGACTGAGTCCCTTAAAATATGATTCACGATAAAAGTCATATTGCACGTACCTCTCAGCTGGCCACATTTTTACAGAATGTTCAGATTTTTGCCTTATGTTTTTGGTCCATCCCTCTTAACATTTGTGATTTTCTGGCAAATCATTGAGAACTGATGGCTAAATAGTGACATACATTTGAGTTTTAGACTTCATATCATTTAGAAAATGCATGCCAACACAAAATATGGTATTCTAACAACTTTCTAACTTTATAAGAGCAATACTTAAAATCGGTCCCCATTTTCAGGCCTTTTTCCCATCACAGCAGTGTGGGAGAGTAGCTAAGGTCAATAATGTAATCTGCTCCAGAAATGCCAGCGGCTCCTGATTTTTGCTGCTGGATAATCAGAGAATCATTCAGCAGTGTAAAATTTCACTATTGGAGGAAAAGGTGAACACCATACAGCAGTCACCCATTCACTCCTACAGAAGCAGTCATTGCACAAGTAGGTCCAACAAAGACATGGCAGTGGAGGTGTGTTAGTATATGTGTGGAAGCATGTGTACATGTCAGTAAGGACATGAATGAAGCTGCATGATTAAGTGTGTGTGTGTGTGTGGGGGGGTTGTATCTGCCTGGTTGGTCACAGGGTAGGGGGGGAGTCAGGCTGGGATTCGAGAGTCTGGATGTGTGTGTGTGTGTGTGTGTGTGTGTGTGTGTGTGTGTGTGTGTGTGTGTGTGTGTGTGTGTGTGTATTTGAACTTGTGTGCAGGTGAATGGGTGAGTGTTTTTGTAAATGTGATTGAATGTGGGGGTGCCTTATTTGTTGATGTGTGTGTGTGTGTGTGTGTGTGTGTGTGTGTGTGTGTGTGTGTGTGTGTGTGTGTGTAGGAGGTACCTTTACCAACAACGCAGATAGACTATCTACGGTAGGCAACTTCCACGAGCAGCAAGGATTTTTCTGCATCCTACGGTAGGTGTCTAATATACTGCAATTCATACATAAAACACAGTAGTGCACTTCAGTAAAATTCTGTAAATGGAATAGCCCCTTTTCCTAATTCTTTGTAGTACAATTTTGTGCAATTTTCCTATGTTTCATAAACACATCAACAACTATCTTTGTACATATTACCAGAAACTGCTTCCATTTTTTGAGTATTGATTTTGTGGTCTTTGGTCAATGTCAGTTTTGGCCAAAAGATTAATATTTTCTCTGTATTAATGAAGCAGTATGGCAGTAAAGCTATGAACCATACCTGGTAAAGAAATACTGCAAAATAATAAAAAGTGATATGTTTATCTTAGTTGTACACATTTGCAACACTCTGGTCATGTTTTTCTGGGTGTTTTTTTTCTCCCCATGCCTGTTGGCTAATCAGCTTCCCTAACTTTCTTGTGCCTTCGGCCAACAGCCAATATCCAGATAGTAGTCAAAGTGTTTTGCTTACCTAATCCTGATTACCCATGGCAAGCTGACACAGGGTTCCTATTACGTCATCGAAGACGTGAATGTAAAAGAATGAAAAGGCAAAATAGCGAAGTGGCTTTTAAGCAAATTCTTTCCCTGGGAAAGAATTTGTTTGGCCGCTTCCGTTACTTTGCCGTTTTCGGCACTGTAGTGCAATCTTGGAGTTGGTATATTGGGGTGTGTGGGGGTGAAGCCCCCCACTTTATGTAATGTTTTAAAGTTTTTTTTTTTTTTTGGAACAGTGATTTTTTTCCCTTGGAAAAAAAAAATTGCTGTTCTGAGGTTTTGACATTGTAAGCTTTCACTTACATGGGGTCGATTAATCATCGTTCCCTTTTTTAAGCATTTGATGATGTAATATAGACCCGCTGACACATATGCTCCACAATGCCAGTGCACTGAAATATGCATACTTCCTCTGATGTGCCTAATCCCAGCAACAGTACATAAACTTACTGCTTGGTGAGAGCACACATCCATTTCTTCATGTTGCCTTTGCAATAATTCCCGGTCTCTGAATGGGGGTCAGTAAAGCAGTCTAATAGGCTATCTCTTTCGCCTAAGGGTTGTTGAGCCAGCATTGGCTATTCATTCCCATTTACCAGGTCTTACTATACCTTTCAACTATCCAGAATTTCACAGAATGTCCAGATTTTTGCCTCATATTTTTGGTTTGTGCCTCATAATTTTTTGGCAAAGCATTGAGGATTTAAATCACTAAATAAAGACATACTTTTGAGTTTCAGACTTCATATCACTCAGAAAATGTATGTGAACACAAATCCTATTGTTTTAGAATTTTTTAAAAAGTTTATGAGAGTGATATTTAAAATCTGTCCCTATTTATGGGCATTTGTCCTTCCCCACCATTATTTTTGGCTTTGTCCAGAGATTGAGAGGTGTGGATCTTACTCCTCCAATGTCTGTGCTAGTTGATGATGGATTCTCTGTATTTCCCACAGGGATTTATCACTCAGCAAAACTTTGATAACATTTTAATACATCTGGCCTGTGCTGATTTGCTGCCTTGCTAAGTTTGGTCACAGTATCTGTACTTACTTTGGATCTAGCAAAGATATTGTATCCATGTCTGTGAGAGCAACATAGCCGCTGGGTGAAGGTAAAGTACACAGTTGATAAAAGATGATAGCCAGAATTCAGGAACAAGTTGTTTTTACAGAATGTGTTATAGACTGCCCATGAATGCACACAGAATACCAATGATTTTTTTCAAATACTCTCTGTGAAACAAGCAAGACTAAGCTGTAGTGTATGCTAACCAGGCAGAGTAGTATTCAAATGAGCATGGTGACACTGGGGTTACACTGTGCTTTACAGTCCCTAGCTGAAAGGTTTCTGTCATGACACATGGTTAATGTCTCTGCAGAGTCTGATTGCTGCCTTGTGTCTGCATGGATTTCTCCAGGTACATTAGTTTCCTCTTACCTCCTAAAACATGTTGATAGGTCAGGTACAGTAAATTGTCTGTATATATGTATTGTATTTCCCTTGCCTTTGTGTCACAGGTCATGGTTGAAACTGTTTTGAGATGGACTACTTCACTTACCTAACTAATAAATAAATTAAATTAAAAAAATATAGTTGTATGAAAAGTATGGTTTAGTAACATTAGTACAGAGTGACATGCATAGCAAGTAACAACTAGCAGTACATGCTGAAAAATAGGAACTTTCTGACAGAGAAATGGTGAATATTAACTATGCTGCTAAACCAAAAGGAGAAACAGTCAGTGGTACTGCAAGATACAACCCTAAAATCAAGGTGGCATCAGTCCAAAAGGTGTAGCCGACATCTTAAAACCCTACATACTCTACTGATCTCATGTAGAGTGCCACCTGCTTTGCAGCAGTTGCAATATGTACAGAAGAGAGGTGACTCTTTTGAGTCCCTATGGTTAATCCACAACAGTAGAGATTAAAGTGTGTATCCCATCACATATCTTGGCATGTGCAATATTCCAGAAACCAGATGTTACCTTTGCTTTATCAAAAGTATCAACATTGTGTATTCCAAGACAGTTATATTACATTTGCTTAATGACAGAAGAAATCACTAAGCCTATATACTCTGCCTGTTTAAGTGCCTTAATATTCTGCTGTCTGTCCATCTCAACCTCCTCCCTTATCCTTTTTCCATCCATCACATACCCTCTTCAGTGCTTCTATAGATTCCAATAATTTATTCTATGGGTCCACAATCCCCTCTGTTAAAAAGTACTTTCAGAGCTCCAAGAAGTACTTGGTCCCTGCAATCTGCTGCATGTGTGCTTCCTTCTTCATCTGTCCTTCCTCTTCAGAATGATCTCTTCACATCTCCTTGATATGATTATTTGCAACAGTATCACATCCCCATCTCTTTTTATCTCAAGCAAGAAGAATTTTAGCTTTTCTAGCCTTTGGTCATCTTCCTTCCCCTACCACTCGGGTATCTGTATCTGTCCATTGAAATCCTCCAGATGCTTGATGCCCTTTCTTTATATGGCCTCCATAGCTGGACACAGTACTCAAGATGTCTGACCAAGGATGTGTAGAGCAGAACTATTACATCTTTGCTTCTGCAGTCTTTTGCCAGCATTCTGTTTGCTGCCATCACTGCTCACTTACTCTACATCCAGTGGTCCACTTCAGGTGAGATTACCAACTTCAGATCCTTTCCCTTCTCTGTTGCCATCAGTTCCACTCCTTCCAGCTGATACCTCACACCAGCGTTATTGTGGCTTAAGTACAGGACTTTACATTTGTTTGCATTGAACTTCAATTGTCGCCTTTCTGCCCACCTGTTCAGTCTTTCAGATTCTTCAACAAATTCATCCTCTGTCCTCCACTGCTGTAACTGTATGTGTATCATCAGCAAAGAGATTGATCCTGCATTCTGTCCCCTTAAATTTATCTGAGATAAATACAATGAAGAGTGCTACTCCACTAAACAATTCCCTAACTCCTAACATTGTACATTTCATCGCAAGTCTCTGTGTCCGGCCATTCAACCATGCAGCTATCTAGATCCTCTATTACCGTAACTCCTGTAGTTATCCCATCAGCTTCCTGTGTGGGACAGTAAAAAGCCTTCCTGAAGTCCAGGTAGACTGTGAGTACTGATATTCACCTGTCAAATTTACCTGTAACACAGTCATAAAATTGGATCAGGTTTGAGTGACAGCACCTTCTGGCTGTGAGGCTATGTTGGTTACTGTCCTAAAGATTGTTGCCCTTTATCCTATAACTATTTCAGATCATGCATCAATAAGAATGCAAGGTGATGAAATAAAAATGAGACGCCGGCACTTTCCCACCTGTTAAAAAAAGAGGAATTTAAGGAATGTGTACTGGAAATAATTCAAGAGTTATTAGGGAAGGTAAAACTATCTTCAGATGTTATAGCTAGTGAGTGGGATAAAATGAAAATGTAGTTTAAAATGGGGTAAAAAATAAAGGGGGGAGAGAGAGAGAGATGGCTAAGAAATAATAGGAACTACTTAGAGGGGCTGGCAAAGATTCTAGTATTGCAGAATAAGGGGAATTTCACACAACAAGAAGAGAGGCAAATACAGTGCTGAAGAGGAAATAAGGGAATATCTGGATAATATGCATGAATTTAGAAAGATTGCTGTTAAGCAACTATTTTTTGATAACTCCAGAGCACAAAAACTTTTAGCACAACTACTTAGACAACCAAAAGTCAAAAGGGTTGTCACCAAACTTAGGGAGCCTATAACATGCAAAATAACCAGATATCCTGTAGCGGTATTAGAGATATTTTTATGAAAGTTAGTATAAAGCAGAGATATGTGGAAATAAAGAAATAGCACAAATGGGGATATTTACAGAAGACTGAATTATGCCAAGGTTACAGGTAGATGAGGCTCAACAACTAACAGCTAAGACACCAGGAGATAACAGTGATCTCCAGGAACAGATGGTGTTCCTGTGGAAGTCTGGAAGTTGGGAGGAAATAAAGTGATAAAGATCTGGAAGATTTTGTTTTAACAGTGTTTTAAAGGGAAGGGAAGAACCAACATCTTAGAAGAAAGCTGTGGTAGCTATATTACCTAAAGACGGTAAAGACCTGTCAGACCCAGCTTCATATAGACTCATTTCTATTTTAAACCATGTTTATAAAATGTTTATGTCTATACTAGTTAAAAGAATGGCAAAAGTGTTGCCAAAATTGATATATATATGGATTATTGTGGTTTTGTGGGGGGGGGGGGGGGGCAAACATTTGACAGCATTATTTATTTATTTATTTTGTTTACGGTGAAAGCCAACTAGGCATGGGTCCCATTTTCAGCAGAGGCCTGGGGGGAGATGCTCCATTTTACAAAATGAGTAGAAGGCAGTTATACAAGATTTACATAATAAATGTACATACATACATACATACATAGAATAGTAATGCTATGACAGTTAATAAAAAATAAATGTTTATACATAGAATAATAAATGAACATATATGTAATAGTAATGATATGACAGTTAAAGAAAACATAGCAGTTAAAATATGAATAAAGTAAAATATTAGTTAATATCAAGCTTATAAAAGAGTCTAGTTATTTTCAATTGGAATTAGCTGTAAATAGATACTGAATAGGAGACACTGAAGTAATTATAGGATGAAGATGGTTACAATTTATGAAGGAGTATTGAGGTGGTCCAGGTAAAATGGAGACAAGCGGTAGTAGTGGAGAGAGATAGATGACATTATAAAAAAGCAGCTGTTTTATTACCAGTTATATACAAGAGTGGTTACAGTTAGTAAGGGTTTGAAGATTATTCAGGAACATAACAGTTACAGAGCTGGTAACTGAGTGGGCAGAACTTTAGTTGAGTTTTAAATGATTTTAGGGAGTGTTCTTATCATATTACTAGGGGGATAAAGTTCCAGGATTTAGTGAGGTGGTGGGAGAGTAGTGATTTGCCAGTGGAATTGTTGGGTTTGGATATGATACGATATGTTTGTATGAGGCTGGAGATGCATGGACAGTTGTTAGGTTTATACACAATGTTATGGATCTGTAGAAGCTGTATTTAAGTTAAATAATATGGGAATTCTAGCCACAGTAATTCCCTTTGGGCAGCACACTGGTGGGTTCAATTTGGAAAGTTGGCAGCAAATCATGCTATTTTGTAGCAACATTGCTCAAGTTTGTCTGGCAAGGTCACTTGGATGTTGTTAAGGATCAGTGCAGAATATGTTAAAGTAGGCAAGAGGAGAAAAGACACAATGTGTTTTCTTATAGTGTCTAAGAGGAAGGGTTTGGCTCTGGAGAGAATGCCATTTCTGGTGTATTTTTTCACTATATTTTGGATGTGTGTTTCAAATTTTAGGTTTTCATCTATACAGATATCTAGCAATTTAATATGTGTGACAAGTTCATTTTTTCTTTTGTAGGATGAGGTAACTGAGAAGGAAGCTTTGTTGATTGTAAGCTGCTTGGAAGTAAATATGATTATTTTGTTTTTACTTGGGTTTAAGAATAGCTGAGCAGATGTCAGCCAGGTTTCTATAGAGGAGAAGGACTCAAGGGGAAGTTCTTATAGTTTGTTAATATTTTTGGTGTACAGATAACTGTGGCATCATCTGCATACTGTATAGGGATGCGGTTTTACAGGCTTTATGTAAGTCGTTGATGAAGATGTTAAACAGAATCATTCCCAAGATTGATCCTTGTAGTACACTGACAGGGACAGGAAAGAAGGATAAGCTGTTTTTTGCCACTTGACTTGATCTCTATTTTGGAAGTAGCTTCGGAACCATGATATAGCAGTGGTGTTGAGTCTTAGATTATGAAGTTTGTGTAGGAGAATAGAGTGAGAGACTGTCAAAGGCCTTGGATAAATCAAGGAAGAGGGAAGACACTAGGTTTCCATCATTCCTATCTGTGTTTACTATATTGGTGACACTAAGTAAAGTGGTACAGGTACTGTAGTGGGGACGTAAGCCATGCTGAGATGAAGAGAGGAGTTTATTTAGTGTGAAGTAATGCAAGAGTTGTGACTGGATGCATTTTTGGATTATTTTGATGGGGGAGAGAATAGACAGGAATAGGCCTATAGTTTGAAAGTTCAGTTGAATGCACTCCTCTGTGGAAGGGGAAGAATGTGGCTTTTTTTCCAGAGGGTAGGTACATATGTTTCACTGATGGAGCAATTTATTAGAATTGAGATAGGGTAGTCTATTGCTTCTGCAACCATCTTAAGGTATTCACCAGGTAGGCTATTGGGGGCTAAGGCAGTGGGTTTCAATTTAATATTGCTTTATGTACGTAGTGGGGACTGGTTGGAAGGAGAGGTCATGAAGAGGCATGGTAGGTGGTGCTGTTGTCTGGTTGTTGGCATTAGGGGAATTTTGAAGTAGTGATGAGACTGATTGAATGAAATAAAAGTTGAAAGCATCAGCACAGCTGGTAGAGATGGCTTAAGAGGTACGGCCGGGACTGAGCAGATGGTTTATAAAGAACCAGAATGTTTTGGGATTTTTGTAGTTTTTATTCTGCAGGTCAGTATAGTATGTTTTTTTATCTAACTTGATTTGAGTTTTAGTTTGGTTTCTGAGTTCTCAGAGTTTTTGGAAATTTGTTGGTGTTTTATTGGATAGCCATTATTGCAGTCTCTGTCTCTAAGTCTCATAAGTTGTTTTGTATTTTGAGACAACCAGGGGGAAGCTTTGGCCCTAAGTCTCTTTTTTTTCCTGAATGGAACAAGTTAATTTGCTATGTTCAAGAATGTAGAATTAAAAAGAACAACAGCATCATCTAGTGGAATGCATTTAAGAGCATTCCAGTGATATAGTTTTAAATAGGAAATAAATGAATCTGTGTTGAAATGTGTGAGGTTATGTGCTGTGCTGAAATGTAGCTGCTTTGCTTTTGAAAATTAGCTTACCTTCTTATTACGTAGGTAGGGAGATGATCACTTAGGATATCTGGAAATGTACCTGAGGTAAAGATTTTATGAGACCTAGAGGTAAGAATCCAGTCAATTAATGTTCCCTTAGTGTTGTTGTTATTATAATGGGTGGGAGTGGTGATTAGCTGTGAGAGATCATAGAGTTTTATTTATTGGTTAGGTGAGTCAGAGAGAGAGAGAGAGAGAGAGAGAGAGTGAGAGAGAGACACACACAGTCAATATTAAAATCACCCAGTATGTATTTTTCTTGGGAGATGTTGGGTGAGACCCACCAGAAGAAATCTGCTGCAATACAGAGGTTATTACCAGTTGGCAATTAAGCACCTGTGATGGATAACATCTTGTTCTGGTTGAGTTTGAGGGCAGATATTAGAATTTCTGCCTTACCAAATTGTAGTGGATTTACTATTGCTACTCCACTGGCCATTTTATTTTCTATGACTGCTTTTAGTATATTAGAGTTTGGGTAGAATTTCATTATCTTGTTTTTTTTTTGAGCCAGGTTTCAGTTAGTACTATTATATCTTGAACATGTATGTTAAGACAGGCATGGAACTATGATATTTTATTGTTGATATGTGTAAAGTGAAGAGAAGAACAATTAGTGTTATGTTGTATTGGAGGGGTATGGTTTGTGGGGGTTGCAGTGTTAAAGGTTTGTGGGGATTTAGCTGGCCCAGGGATTGAATGGATGTCATCACTGAGTTTTAGATTGGGGGAGATATGATGGTTGTAGGATAAGCATTTCATTTTAATTTTAGCTTATGCATTATGGGGTTGTGTAAGTGTAGGTTGTGTTTTAAAAAGTCTGTGGTATTGGGAAAGTATAAGGTGGATGTTATCTTGGGTGAATTAAGGGTTGAGTATGCTACAGCATGTTGAGTAGTACAACTAGCATGATGGTGATGGGTTGTGTGGAAGTGTGCAGGTAAAGATGTTATGTGAGAGAGTCAGCATGGATATTAGTATCATGGTGGTTAGTGGTAGAATGATATTTTGACAAGTTTAGGGACAGAGGAGAGGTGGAAAAAGAGGAGGTGATGTGCTGTACTGGGAAACAATGTGGTGTTGAGACGGTGGTAAGTAAGAGGGCAGTGAGTATGTTATGACATACAGGACAGAAGAGAGAACTGGATAGTGGACAGAGTAATGAATGAAATATGGGAGGGACTGTAGTTAGTCAATGTGTGCAGGCATTATAGACTGGGATTGTTTGACCTTTGAGGTAGGTGGAGATAAGGGATTTTAAATTTAAAGTAAGTGGGGGTGGGTAGGAATAGGTGGTAGGGAAGGGAAGCAGAGCAAGCCCAAGCAGCGTAAGGGTGAACAGAGTGAGTTCCACTTGCTCAGAATATTGTGTGACAGAAAACAATCAATAAGTGAGCTGGGCAAAAGAAGGTAAATGTGTGTAACTGTTACTGTTTCCAGTTTACTATATAAATTAATTATATAAATCAGGGAATTAATTAGAAAACTTATACACTTGTTACATAGGGCACTGGTAGCAAGAATAGTTTAATACATAAATTTAAGATGAGAAAAATAATAAGAGAAGTGAGATTAGGGGTGGTTTGACGAAATCTACTCCTTATGTTGGGAACCATTAAACAATGAAAAAGTGAAATTAGATTAATAACAAAAAACTGCTAGTTAATTACCCAATGTTGAAAAAATATTAATGTTTAATTTTTATAATGTATAACATTTTCTACTAATGTTTGTTAATAGAACAAGGATGACCCAGTGGTAAGTAGATTGCAAGAAAATACTACTGGTGTTAGTGTGTTTTGATGCAGAGAAAGTATTTAACAGATTAAGCTAGGATTTTATGAACAGGACAATGAAAGCATTGCATTCCCTGATATAGTAATCAGGTTAATTAGGAGGATATATGAAAAACTGCAGGCAAGAATTAAAGTGTGGGGGTTCCTCTCTGATAAGTTGTGTTTGAAAAGAGGAATCAGGCAGGGGTATCCTCTTTTGTTATTTGAGTTATACTTAGACATTCAGTGTTGTGGAACAATTTGAGACTGTCTCAGGTCTTTACAGGGTATACAATTAAAGAAGATAAAACAAGGGCTATAGCCATAAATTATGTACCCACACATGGATTGGTTCAGCAATACTTGTATTTAGGGGGCACGATAAGATGGAGTATTTAGGAATATGGATTAAAAAGGACTGTTAAAGCAGCTAAAGATATGTGGTAAGAGATCAAACAAAAGATAACACAAAAACTGAGAAATTGGAAGTTTTTATTTAAAGATATGGATAATAAAATACAAGCAGTGAAAATGTTTTAGTCTCTTTAATTTTATATGGGTCAGGCATATTTTATCAATCAGAGGAAAAGTTGTGAACAATAAGTAATAAAGAGTTGAAGGAATTTATCTTGGAGGTGAAGAGGGCTAGACTTAACTAGGATAAGCTGATCCTTATTTGACGCTGCAGATACCACACGTTTTCGTCCATAAAACCATAGACTTCATTAGAAATGCATTAAGTAAAACCATTCATCTTATATACCTGTAAGGTAAAATGGTGCACCAATCAAACACCCTCTTCAATTACATAATTCCAGAATTAATTAAAACATTAATTAAAAACAATTTGTGTTTGGAAAATCTGTTCACCAAGGACCACGTTCATAAAGTAACCCAATAATATTTTGAAAAACATACATTTACCTAAATACAAGTTAAAATTCATTTTGATAACTGTTAAAAACAAAAATATGTGAAATGAACTTCTACACAAGTTGTTGTTGTGTCTTTCGGCTTTTTCCCGGTTAGGGGTCGCCAAAGTGGAACTCCAGTCCGCTAATGATTGGCTGTAGATTTTTACGTGCTGAGTTGCCAGCCCTGATGCACAACCTTCAACGAAGGTACACCCATTCACGCATGTCTCCACACAGAAGACGCTCTAGCTGAGAATCGAACAGGACAACGTCTTACTGTGAGGCGACAACGCTACCGCAGCACCACCACCACAATTGAAATTCTACACTAGTATTAAATGGAAATAAGAATCAATACAACACCCCCACCTACTGGCCAAAAAGTTGAAATATCATAAATGAACAATAAATAACAAAGTATTTAATCCAATGTCCAAATGCTTAAAATGTATATATATATATATATATATATATATATATATATATATATATATATATATATATATATATATATATATATATATGTAATAAAATACAATAATAATAAATACATGTTACAATTTAGCAGCCCTTAACTTTAAAAGTGGGGCAATGCTAATATTTTCATTTAGACCTGGTGTCATTCCTGCATCAAGGGTAACCTGCCAGTAAAGTTCCCTGTATTCCAACAGGTTTTCCCAATGCCCACCACTTTGGTCAACTTGCACTTGTTCAAGAACAAAAAAGTGAATTTTGCCTGTTCACAACACAAAGTATGTTTAAAAAGTGCATTTTTATCATTTTTTGTGTTAGTCTCATAAATATGTTCATAGATATGTCTTTTTATCTTTCGCTCCGTCTTGCCAATGTAAAATGCACCACAGGAAGAACATATGGCCAAATTAACAACTCTTTCACTGTTACAATTAAAGTGTGAATGGCCAGTAATCTTCCTGTCTCTACTAGGTACATAAACCCATTTACAGTGTGCAATGTACTGACATTGGGAACACGTCCCACACCGGTAGGTTCCTTTACGTTTACCACTTAAATCCTTTTTCTTCCTTTTTCCACGAGCAGTTTTTTTAAATTCCTCCCCTTCTTAAAAATAAATTTCAGAGGCAAATTTTTGTCCAAAGGTAAGTCAGTGAACTCCAAAAAGTTGTTCCATTCATTTCTCACTATATTATTACAGTGAAGGAAATCAGTGTTGTACTCAATAATAAGAGCCCTATTAATTTCAACACTATTCTTTGTTTCATGAATGACCTGGTTGTAATCACTAGGAATACCCAACCCTAACACAGGGCAAAATTTGTTGGCTCTGTTAGAGGAAACATCAACTCTAATCTCATGTAGGAAATCAACCGGGTACCCCTTTTCCCTAAAAAGACGATCAAGAAAGTCACATTCTATTTCAAAATCATAGTCTAAGGAGGTCATCCCACTGGCTCGAATGTATTGCCCTCTCGCCAAGCTCCTTTTTTGAAACATGGGATGGGAACTATTAAAATGTAAAATGGAGTTCGAATAAGTACTTTTTTGAAAAACCTTTGATTTAATATTCCCATTTTCCATTTTTCAAGTGATACATCCAATAATTGTAGGATGTTCTTGGAAACATTACTTGTAAAATGCAAAAAAATTGTGGTAGATTCGATGTATAATAAAAATTCATGTAACTTGTCATCAGACCCCACCCAAAAAACACAAATATTGTCCAAGAATCTGAAATATTGCTACCAATGGTTCTTGAATTCAGATTCCAGTATAAATTCTTTTTCCCACCAAACTAAAACTATATTGGTGTATGTGGGGGCACAATTGGCCCCCATCGCAACGCCCTTAATTTGGTGGAAGAATTCTCCCCCAAAAAATATGAAGTTATTAAACAGGACCAACTCCATCAAGTAAAGAACCAGGTGTAAATCATTGGTAGAGACCTTACATTTTTCCACCAGTGAGGTTTCCAAAAACTGAAGACCAATGTTGTGGGGGATGACAGTGAATAAATCTTTGATGTCAATAGTGACAAAAGTCACTTGTTCATAATTTGCATTAGGGTCCACCCCCTTCAGAAATTCCCAAGAGTCTTTAAGTATCTGGGAACTAGTACCCCCAATTTTTTAAGTTTCACATCAAGAAACTTAGCAAGTGGTGAAGTTTTAGAACCATCGGCCAAAACAATTGGTCTAAGGGGTGGGTCATTTAAATCTTTGCAAACTTTGGGTATGCCAAATATTGTAGGGGTCTTAGGTCGAACATTTGTCAGGTAATTAAAATCATTGAAATCAATCAACTTTTCAAGAAGTAAATCATTTAATGCCAAATCAATTTTTTTATAGGCAATATTTATCTTGTTTTTAGAAACCCACCTGTAAGTATCATTGCCCCCCAATAATTCCAACATTTTTCCTTCATAGATCAAAGTGTTCATGATAACATCTCCACCCCTCTTATCAGGTTTCATAACTCGAACATTACGATCAAATCTCAAATCATTCAAGACATCCCATTCTTTTTTGTCAAGGTTCTGCTTTTTGTTTTGCTGTTTTCCAGATTGCCACTGCCTAATACGCTTGTCAACCATTAGCTCAAGGTTTTTTTAACTGGGGATGGATATGGGGATTGAAGGTAATTTTCCACCTCAAAATAGCCATATCATGTTGTTGATTCTGACCCTGAAATACAAGTGAAAGGTTGATTTTTCTCAAAAACTGCTTAAAATCTAATAAAAGATTACTAATTTCGCCTCTAGTGTTAGGGATATATTTAAATCCCTTAGCCAGTAGCTTAAAGTGGTCTTCAGTAAGTGTTACCTCACTATAATTGAAAATATTAAAATTGTTATAGGTCTGTTTAACCCCTTCTTTATGAATAAGTGGGTTCTGAAGAACTAATACAATACTCCTACAATTTTTGGATGTATTACTTGAAAAAATGGAAAATGGGAATTTTAAATCAAAGGTTTTCCGAAAAAGTACTTATTCGAACTCCTTTTTACATTTTAATAGTTCATATCCCATGTTTCAAAAAAGGAGTTTGGTGAAAGGGCAATACATCCGAGCCAGTAGGATGACCTCCTTAGACTATGATTTTGAAATAGAATGTGACTTTCTTGATCATCTTTTTAGGGAAAAGGGATACCTGGTTGATTTCCTACATGAGATTAGAGTTGATGTTTCCTCTAACAGAGCCAACAGATTTTGCCCTTTGTTAAGGTTGGGTATACCTAGTGATTACAGCCAGGTCATTCATGAAACAAAGGATAGTGTTGAAATTAATAGGGCTCTTATTACTGAGTACAACACTGATTTCCTTCACTGTAATAATATAGTAAGAAATGAATGGAACAACTTTTTGGAGTTCACTGATTTGCCACTAAAATTTATTTTTAAGAAGGGGAGGAATTTAAAAAACCTGCTCGAGGAACAAGAAAGAAAAGGAATTGTAAGTGGTAAACATAAAGGTACCTACCGGTGTGGGGCATGTTCCCAATGTCAGTACATTGCACACTGTGAATGGGTTGATGTACCTAGTAGAGACAGGAAGATTATTGGCCAGTCACACTTTAATTGTAACAGTGAAAGAGTTGTTTATTTGGCCATATGTTCTTCCTGTGGTGCATTTTACATTGGCAAGATGGAGCGAAAGATAAAAAGATGTATTTATGAACATATTTATGAGACTAAGACAAAAAATGATAAAAATGCACTTTTTAAACATACTTTGTGTTGTCAACAGGCAAAATTCACTTTTTTTGTTCTTGAACAAGTGCAAGTTGACCAAAGGGGTGGGCATTGGGAAAACCTGTTGGAATACCGGGAACTTTACTGGCAGGTTACCCTTGATGCAGGAATGACACCAGGTCTAAATGAAAATATTAGCATTGCCCCACTTTTAAAGTTAAGGGCTGCTAAATTGTAACATGTATTTATTATTGTATTTTATTACACACACATATATATATATATATATATATATATATATATATATATATATATATATATATATATATATATATATATATACATACATTTTAAGCATTTGGACATTGGATTAAATACTTTGTTATTTATTGTTCATTTATGATATTTCAACTCTTTAGCCAGTAGGTGGGGGTGTTGTACTGATTCTTATTTCCATTTAATACTAGTGAAGAAGTTCATTTCACATATTTTTGTTTTTAACAGTTATCAAAATGAATTTTAATTTGTATTTAGGTAAATGTATGTTTTTCAAAATGTTATTGGGTTACTTTATTAACGTGGTCCTTGGTGAACAGATTTTCCAAACACAAATTGTTTTTAATTAATGTTTTTATTAATTCTGGAATTATGTAATTGAAGAGGGTGTTTGATTAGTGCACCATTTTACCTTACAGCTATATAAGATGAATGGTTTTACTTAATGTATTTCTGATGAGGTCTATGGTTTTATGGACGAAAACGTGTGGTATCTGCAGCGTTAAATAAAGAGCTTTGTACACTATTTTTTCTGGGTGCGATCTCCGCTTCTTTCGCCTTGTTATCTGGTTACTGGTTGCTTTTGGCAGAATTACTCCAGGTTGTTTTATTATAAGCTGATCCTTCCAACAGAACAAGGTGGTTTAGGATTACCTGATTTGAAAGGCTATTTTAGAGCTACACAGCTAAGGCTCATATACATAATATTCAGGCAGAAGGTTATAATTCAAAATGGTAAGGGATGATAATGAAACCTGGAGGGTGGAGAGCTCAAGAAAAAAAAGAGAGAAAATGTGATTTTGGAAGCAGATCCTTAAGTAGAATAATAACAACCATGCAGAATATTATATCCGTAAAGTAACAGAAAGTATTCAAAGAACTATGCCAACACAAGAGTGGACAAAGGAGATTTTTGCCAGTAGGTATGACTGTAAGTAAGGGTACAGAAAATATGCAAGAGGGGGTGGAATTTACCGGAGAAAACTGGCAGAGGAACTAAAGCACTGGGAGCAAATAACTAGAGAGGAAAAGGTAAGAGAGTGGGATGAGACCGAAGACATGTTTGGACTGCAGGCTAGAAACTGCCTTCTCTCTTAAAGATTGATATCAGGGTATAGGCAAAGAAAAAGGGGTGGGAGAATCTTAAGTGAAAGACCTTCTCTGATAAGTGTTTTTAGTTAAATCTAGAACATAAGCTGATGTTAAAAAAGGGATACTTAGTGCAGCATGTAAAATATTTTATGGTAACTATAAGAATCAATTAGAGGAGATCAGACAAGATTGGGAAGAGAGACTGGAAAAGTAATTTACAAGAGAACAATGGTAGGACATATATACGACTCCCAAGTATGCAATCCAAAAAGTAACACTCAGAGCTGGAAACCAAGAAAGTAGCACCAAAACTAAGCTTTATTCACCACAAGTAAGCTCTTTTGTCTGGTGGGCGTCACCAGACTTCTTCAGACAAAGTAAACCATACAACAATGAAGTTGTCTCAATTCTTATTCTGCCCTGCCTCTTTCTTAGTAATAGAACCCTGCCCTTCATTTCCTTTTTAAAAACTGAAGCAAAGTATTCATTCAGTATCTTTTCGTTTTCCTGTTCATCTTTGATCTCCCACCAATCTTACACAGCCTGACTAATTCTACTCCACCCTTCCTTCTGCTATGTACCTTAAAAACCCCTTGCTTCCATTCTTTATATCCCCTGTTAAATGGCTTTCAGTTGTTCTCTTTTTGCTAGCCACTTCATACTGTGCCTCTTTTACCTTCTCCCCCCAACTTTTGTTGGCCCTATCTTTTGCCCTGATTGCTAGTCTCATAGTCCTATGTAGCCAGATAGGCCACCTTCTGTTTCTTACCTTCTTGCCTTTTCTTTATACCTTTGTCCATAGCCCTAAATAGTCCATCCCAGACCCATTGTTTACTCCTGTGATTTACTCTCAGCCTCTTAACTCATCTTTGTACACTTCCCCTAACACAACATGATCCACTTTTCTAAAATCCCACAGTATTATTACCCTTCCTTCATATTCTAAACCACACAATTACATGATCCCTGTGGGCTATCAGAGCCTTAACCTGGACACCCATGGCATCCTCTACACTGGTTAGGACAACATGTAGAATTCTATCCTTTCTGGTACAGTCCTACACCAGCTTGTTGAACCACTAATGGTCCAAGACTACAATGAACTGCCACTCTACCTTGGAGTTTAGAATATCTCAATCTGCTACTAACAGATTCAGATCACATTCACATTTCGATTCATATGAATATTATCCTATTCATCCTACTCCACTCCTTTATTCTGTCTTCCAGAATCCTTTACTCTTTCATCCAGCTTCATACTGAAATGTTGGGACTTGCAACGCCGAATCACAAAACATTGAAAATAAAAATGAAGAATGAATTTCAAATAACACTGTTCTCCTTCAAGCTTGTTTTTTTTTTTTTTTTTTGCAAGGGACAAGCCCCCAGTTCATCACCAAATGTCTGCTCGGTTCTTCATCTCATTTTGGCTTCTGTCTACGACCTAAACACTTTCCTCTCTTTTACTTCTGTCACCCTTCTTGTTGGCATGGCATGACATGATAGATGTCATGCTGTACTTTGTATTCATATGTAGTTCTTCATGAGTGCAGTGGACAGACAGAAGAAAAAAAAAAAGACAAGCATATTATGATTCAGATAATTTATCTATAGTTCTGTATTCCAAAGACTATACCTATAAAACCATAAACGTACCTCTAGGACCAAACAGAGATAGGTACACTAATAAAATGGGGTGCTGCTCAATAAAGTACAAGGTCTTATGCTATAATGCCGGTACTGCTAGTGACATATATGTATGGAGCTAAGAAATGTACATTATGACTACACGTGCCTTGTGTGTGTCATCCACAGCCTGTTTTGTGAAAGTTATAGCAGAATACTTTACTTACATGTATTAGCAGAGTTTACTCATCTTACATTCTACTAAAAATTCACAAGGTATCTCACTTTTGAATTACACAGATGAACTGAAAAAAAGCCTTTTGAAGATGCAAGCTTACAAGGTATGGTATACATTAGCACAGTCATGCTGGCAAAAGTCCTGAAGGGAAGCATGTAATCTGAAATCATCCATGTGTCTGTGTAACAAAGGGAAACACAATACATACATTAAAGAAGATAAACATCTTCTACCTAAAGTACTCTCAGTAGTTGTGCATGTATTGATCTCTTCCAGGCTAGAATTCCCTGTACCTTTGGCTGTGTGAGAGTCTCCTCAAGGGCCTCCAGCAGTTACATAAAAAAGGCTTTTTGGCAAATTTTACATCTTTACAGTAAGACAATTACATATTTTGTACACTTTTGTACATAGTGTTTCACACTAAACAGTTAAATAATTTTTGTACATTATTTTCTATTTTATACTTTTGCCGTATCTTTACTAAAAAAAAAAAAAAAAAAAAAACAGACGCAGGTAATATTTTGCAGTATCTCAAAACTCAAAACGAACAGCAAACTTCATTACATAAAAAAGGAATTAGAAGATACATAAATATGGCACATTTTCCAAATTTCACTACCCTTTCTTGAGTAAATGCAAGCTAACTGTTTCCCGGCTTTGGCAGGCCATCTGTACTAGTATTATTGGAACCACTCCATTGGCCACACTAACAAGGACAAAAGGGAGAGGTGTTGAGCTACATTAGCAAAACATATACCTCAAGGTTGATTAAACAGGATGATACCCTGGAGTTAATCCATGTGCAGATCACCCTAGAGTTCCTTATCATATCTTAACAAACTATAGGTCACCATCTGTTCACAAGAATCACGCAACTCTTATCTACTGGAGGCATTCTCCATCCAAACACTCTATTCACATGAGACTTTAATTACCACTCTATAGACTGGGAAACATGCACTGCCTCCAACTTGCAGGCACAACATTTTCTGGACTTTATTACTCCAACCAGAGGTTCAAACATACTAGACCTAGTCCTCAACAATTTGGAAGAGCACTATATCCCCCCATTTCATGTCCTCACTGGTGAGGTCAGACCACAAAGCTGTCTCAGAAATAAAAATTAAAGTGGAAAACCCAACAAAATCTGTTACAGTTAGAAACTGTTCTAAAGCAAACTATTTCCTATTACGCAACAGTTTGCTAAAATTCAAGGCCCCAACTAACCCTGAGTTCAGAACAGTCTATGCAGAATTGTTCACAGAAACTCTGGGCTAACATGTAAATGGCTGCATAGAGACTGATATAACTTCCAGAAAAAACAAAAAACAATTGCAAAATACAAACCACACTGGTGATCTCATAATCTTAAGAGAGTATATATCAAAAGGAAAAAAGTCATCACCAAAATCAGAAAGAGCAACTGTCATAATGACAGGAGCTCACTAATTAAACTAAATGGGAAGCTAAGAGGACTAATTACATCCAACAAGGTCAATTATGAAGTCAAGTTAGCCTCTCAGGCTAAAGAAAATTACAAGGCCTTTATCTACATCTGTGACAAATTCAGCTCAGTCTTCACCCCCATCACACCAACATCCTGGATTAAAATTCAATGTAAAGAAGTGCATTATAGTGTCTTTTAGGAAAACAGTAACCCAGGCAAATTACTACATTGATAAAACACCCCTAAGACTTGACCCGCTAATTAGAGATCTGGCTTTTGATCAACACGTAGCCAATGTGGTAAGAAAATCATTCTACGTTCTCTGGCTTATAAATAAAGGTAAAGAATCCAGGTCCAAGAAAGTTATAGTCCCACTCTACTCAGCCCTTATCAGACCCATCATTGAGTACAATGCTCCCTTCAGCATGTACCTAATTATGCATATGCAACAGTTGGAATGCAATCAGAGGTTCCTCACCAAGATAATCCAAGGAATTAACACATTGTCCTATACAGATTGCCTTACAGTCCTGTCTCTATACTCTATCTCCTAGAGGTTGTTGGGAGGCGATCTGTACTTAGCATATAAGACATCCTTTGATTCAGCCCTATTGGAACTTTTACACATCCTCAAAACTAACAGCACCAGAAATACTAGATCCATGGATTTTAAACTTTGCTTGCAACATAAATAGACCATGCTGGCAAGACAGATATTTGTCTCAAAGGATCCCCTTGCTCTGGAATATGCTACCAATCCATGTGAAGCAGAGACAATCCCTAACCCTATTCAAACATACCCTTGACCATTAGATGGGAAATCATAAATTCACCCCAGGCTGGCCCCCATGTTTCCTGTAGACAGAGGCCAACAGTAAACATTCCCTAACTAACATATTCCCCCATGTAACTTTTAGCAGCCCCCTCACCAACATATCCCTCCTAACTAATATAGCCCTCCAATTAAATGCACATGTTACAAGAGGATGTAATTGGACTGGGTTGCACAGCTAGGCTTATAAAGGTCCTAGTCATCTTTCTTTAGCACCAATACTACTTGTGAGATGCAGAGATTGTTAAATTCAGATTACCCCTGATCCAATGTCTCCTGTAGTTCCTGTGATATGGTTTTCATGACTTGTTCAGGCACCTTGTTTTTTTGGACATTTGGTCCCTGAATTCAGATGGTGCTTCTCCATTTGGATACTACCTGACTTGACAGTGAACATGTTCCCAAACTACTTTCATTTTGCTCAGATTTCAGCAAAGGTAGGATATAGCTATTATGAAAGTACTACCTCATTCACTGAGGTGTTATGAGGTGTCAGACCAAGCCTCACTGAGAATGTCTATTACAAGATCACCCTCTTATTCTTCCTGGCACCAAGTACCAATACTAATTACCTGTGTCTATCTGTCTTGGTAAGGCTTAATCATATTAAATGGGTAGAGTTTGTTTTTCTGTCTCCTGTCTGCCAACAACACCATGCAATTAACATCATATACCTTCCTCACAACAATGAAAGAGCCCTCCCATGCCTCCTGCAGCCTATGTCATTGAACAGGAATATGTATCTTTACATTTTGTCTAACAGTATACTTTGGGGTTCAGCTGTTCAGTCATACCAGACCTTTTATTGCATCTTTGCTTGGACTAAGTGCTCCCATGCCAAACCCATAAGATCAGCAGCCCTGACATGAAATTAGCACCATTATCTATCAGCATTTCCCAGAGAAAGCCTACCCTGCAGAATCCTTCTAACAGAGCATTTGCCACATTCTCTCCCTCAACAAACCATCTCAGGGAATCTAGTAGAACAAACCACCACCATTAAAGCACACCACTTCCTTGTGGTGTTAGATGTACTAAGAAGCCCCACAATATCCATGGCTACTCCTAAAAATGGCTCTTCAATGACAGACAAATGCTCCAAAGCAGCGCTAGCTATATATCTTGCCTTGGCAACCTTTTGGCGCTGCTCACATATCTTACAGTGCCCTCTTACACCTTTTGTAGTACATGGTCAATTTAAATTTTTCATAAGCCTCATTTTTGTGTGGTTTCTGCCCATATGCCCTGTAAAAGGAATATCAAGGGTTGTGGTCAGAAATGCTTATCATTAGACCCTTGACTCTACTAACTAATGTATTACTTCTTCTTCTAGCCCATTCAGGAGTTCATTTTCTCTACAATAACCCTTTGTTCCAGTACATGAACACTTCCACCTTTAAAAATCAGGCACCTCCTTGGCTACCTTCCTCTACTCCTGTAAGTTGGGATCTGATATCTGTGACTGTCACAGCCAGTTCTTTGTGACCATTCCTAACTCCCTTTCCACTGCAGGTCTTGTGTCTTTCATCAGTTGTGCTTCACAGTCAGGCTTGGTACTACTACCCAACTCTTTCTCTGAAATCGCCTCGCCAGCATACTCTGTCAAAGTTGTGGGGACTGGCGGAGTCTCCCCTCTGCTACCATATCACTGTATCTGCATGCATGCTTAGCTGTTTGTACCTGCACATACATAAGGCATTGTATTATCAGAATAATTTCCTGTTAAAACACCTGTTGGAGTATTGTCAAGCACTGCCACCTGCTTGCTACCTTGTTCTTCTTCCCAATCCATGTGAACTATGGCCAGTGGTACCTGAAAAGGTGTCCCTCCCAGAGTTCTAACTGAAGTAGACTACCTTGGTACATGCTCTTCCTTTTTAACAAATACAGTCTTAACAATAATTATGTCTGATGCAGTATCCCTCTTAGCAATTATCTATTTCATCTCTATCAGCTAGGGTTCAGACCCATATGGTACATTACACCAGATACAGCAGTTGTCTCCAGACACCCTCCCCCCATTACCATGGTGCCACCTCTGCTAGTGGCATTTCATGACTTTTGTTCCCCATCTTGTTGTTTTGGACATATGTACAATATATACTCCACCTGGTTACATTGAAAAGATTTAACACCAAAGCCTTGGCATGTACTGGAAATAGTAGTTTCTTCTTTAGCATGTGAAATCTGCTGGAATGATTTAGACTGTGCCTATGAATTCCCTGATACCCATGTATGGTGCTAGGTATGCTCCTTAGTAATGGTACATTCCGGGTCTGGCAACCAGATTCTCATATCTCCAAGTACTAAGTGGTTGCTTCATCATCATAAGCTCTCCCAACATTTCAAAAGTAGTATATTGCCAGCCTCTCAGGCACCTGTTAAATAAGTGATTAGTTCTGCAGTGAATTCACTGACACTGTTTTCTGCTTTTCTACTTTGTTCTATAAACTGTTTTCTATAGGCTTCAAAAGTTTATAACAACCACACAGAATATGCTTTACTTTTTGATGATGAAAATAATCAGTTACCTTCATTTTTGCTAACTTTATCCATTGCCTTATTCATAAGCAGAAGGGTCAAAAACCTCATCCATTACCTCTAGTCTACTTGGTGCTGGTTACACACACTTTCAAATGCCAGAATAAAAGCACCAAAATCACCTCTCACTTTATAATGAGGAATACACATCTTGTTGCTAGGTGTGATACACTAATATCAGACAGCCTGTATACTGAAAAACATAATAATGTGGCAAGACTGTTGTTGTTGTGTCTTTCAGCTTTTCCTGGTTAGGGGTTGCCACAGAAGAACTCTGGTCCGCTAATGATTGGCAGTAGATTTTTATGTGCTGAGTTGCCAGCTCTGATGCACAACCTTCAACGAAGGTACGCCCATTCACGCATGTCTCCACGCAGAAGATGCTCTAGCTGAGAATCGAACCAGACAGCATCTTACTGTGAGGTGACAACGCTACCGCAGCACCACCACCGTACTAATAATGTGGCAAGACTGTTGCATTGTGGATTATGCAAACATTAGTATATTGAAGTAGCTGAGAAGCATTGGAAAATATTAGCCACAGGGCAACATAGAAAATTATGAGGTTTATATCACATGGATCACCCATTACCAACAGTTCAAAAAATAGATGTGAGAAAATCAGATATAGTCCATAAAAAGAAGACAAATGTAGAATTGATCACTGAAATTGCAGAAATTACACCCAGTGATTACAGTGTCTTACGTACAGATAAACACAAAGTTGTAAAATACCAGAATTTGCAGGTAGAAATGAGGACAATGTGGAAGGAGGATACCTAGACAGTTCCATTAGTACTAGGAGCAATGAAGTCTGATAAAAAAGAATTTACAGTCTTATTTAAATATGTTACCAATACATGTAACTACATATGAATTGCATAGAGTCATTTCTGGGCACATTGCGGGTACTGCAAATAGCACTTTTGTCTAATATCAAAGACTGAAACAATACTAATTTCATGAACTTTAATCATATTTTGACTTAGGAATAGGGCCCATTCCCATCATAGTATTAGAAGAACAAAAGAGTTGGAGAAATTAAATCCAGGAATACAGGCAAAGGCACCAGGATATGAACAATTTCACAATAGAAAAAATAAGAAAATGAAGTGAGAATATAGAGAAGAGGATTAGTAAGGTATAAGTTAAACAAATAAAAAACAAAGTCATGGATTATCTGCAAAATGAAGGATTTATTGCAGAAAATCCAGCACAGGCAATGTCGCAGCATGATGGAACAGTGAGTCCCCAGATTAAGGAGCAGTAAGTGGAGAGGGAGGATTCGGATGAATTGCGGACATGGGAAAGAAAAAGAGATCTGGTATGATGCACTATTTATGCAAACTAAAGATGAGTAAAACTGCAAGGAACCACCATGAAAAGTAAAAACGTTTTTATTGTAGAACGAGCGCTTTCACGCACACACAGGTGCGCTTCATCAGGTTACAATTAAACAAAGAAGCCTCACTACTTATATACAAAATCTAAATACCAATTAAACAATTAACTAACCAATAATCAAATAATTAAAACAATAATCATTCTACAATTTAAAAGGACAGATTCATGATATACTATAGTATATCGCCCATATTGAAGCACATATACTCTATTGCCAAACTGTGCTCCAAATATATTCATCAACAGAAATTATAAAAATCATTTTTAAAAAGACATATAATGTATATCTCAGAGACTAAGTACTCTAAAAGATTTATTACTCTACACATCATTTATAGGTCCAGATGGCAAAATACATCATGTCGTGATTCACTACGAATCAAGAACAGCATCTGCTAAATTAATTAAGTATATGCAGATATATGCAGATATAATATTAAGCGGCTTCAATATAGCATATTAGCCTTTTAATAATAATATAATGCTTAGCCAAAGGTTATATTAGCTAAGTATAGGAAACCCTTATTGCATAAGGAAAATGGACCATATTAAGATCGCTAAAATTATTCCGCTGTTTGCGTAAACAAATTCAATATTACCTTAAAGATATATAGAACAATAAAACCCTATTTACAAATATCAACATCAAACAGGCTAACAATAATCATCAGGTACAGAAATATATAACGGATCCATCAAAATTCAAAAACATTAAAGATGCATCACGTTAGAACATAATAACGGAATATGCTTACAGTATGCATTCAGATTGATATTCTAAACGCTTATCCAATTTTATGGTGCATATTTCAAGCAATATTACAAGCAATATTAGTTGTACTGCTTAGCATCATACATTAATCTAAAAGTTAAGTTACTGCAATAGATAATGCCAAATGCATGCAATATGTATTCAAGAATTAAATATGGGCATAAGCTTATATAATCAATGCCATATGAATGCATACCATTCTAGTATGTGGTAGGCAATGATTATCAAAATGCAAAATGCAAAATACAATATGCATGTCTAGAGCATATATAAGACCACCAAGAAAACTGGGATACGATGTAAAGAGTGTGCAAGGCCAAAGAATACTCAAAAATTGTATAACAGCCTGTGTGTGTTATATGGGTGTATAATGGTTGGAAGAAACAAAAGGATGCCAATGTGTCATAGGGATCCTAAGAGGACAGGGCGGATACTAACCACCGAATTCAGCCCAGGTGGAACATGGGCCTTTAATCTCAGTATGAATTGCGGACATGGGAAAGAAAAAGAGATCTGGTATGATGCACTATTCATGCAAAGCAGAAAGCAAAACTAATCAGTATAAAAAAAGGAGCACCAAAGATATTTGAGGACAAATACAGGCAAAGGCACCCAAATATGAAAACTTTCACAATACAAAAATAAGAAAACAAAGGGGGGAAGTATAAAAGAGGATTAGTAAGGAAGAAGTTAAATGAATAGAAACTGAAGTTTTAGATTATCTGCAAAGTGAAGGGTTTAATACAGAAAATACAACATAAGTAATGTCACACAGTATGATGGAACAATGTGTCCTAAGATTAAAGAGAGACAGGTGGACCATGAATTATCTGAAGACTTGCCACATGGTGATGTTCTGGAGCCTTCTGTAGGAGACTGGTACAAATTTTATTTATTTATTTTACATTTGTTGACCAGGAAAGTCCGACTGGACACAGGCCCATTTTCAGTGGAGGACCGGGGAGAAAAACTTCACTTAAAAACAATCTAACAAATAACAATTTTATGAATTACAACACTTTCTCCTAAATGCATACAATATTATACAAGAACATATTTTACATTTCTTCACAGATATATGTATACATACAATTATTATATTCCAGAAACATACCACTTGTATGTAGGTAAATGTTTAACTGTCCTCAGAGATGAATAAGTATTTACGAACAGAATAGAACATCGTTAGTTAAGAATTAATATACAGAGGTTAGGCAGTATTAGGTGATCCTTGGTAGAATCATTGCATCACTGCAAATGTAGTGGATTAGCCTGGGGAGTCACATGAGCATATCCAGTTGTTAAAGTAGTGGGTTTGAGTAGTTTTTTAAATTTTGGAGCAGAACCTGTAGAAGTTATGTGTTTTGGAAGTGAGTTCCAGACTTTTGCTATAGAGCAGGCAAAAAGAGATTTGCCAGCCTCATTCCTATGTTTGATGACATTTATGTGATTTTGGTCTGTTGACCTTAAGGCTCAGGTGGTGGTTTAGGGTTGTATTAGGTCTTGTAAAATGGGGATTTTATTTGGGAGGTAATATAGTTTGTGGGCTTTGGAGAGTTGAATGCTAAGAAGTAATTGAGGCAGCTCAAGCCAGTTGAGCTGTTTGAGGGAAAGACAGTGGTGGACTCTATTAGAGGCACCTGTGGCAAATTTGGCAATCTTGTTATAGCAAGATGCCATTTTGTGTTGTTCGCTGTGGCGAAGATTAGTCAGGATTGGTGAGGCATACAGTAGGGTGGATAATAGGTGGGTTCTGGCAATGGTGGCTTTGGTATAATTGGTCATGAATTGCTTATTCCTATACAAGAGACCTAGCTTTTTGTGAACTTTTTTGATTGTTTCGGCTATGTGTATATCAAATTTGAGTTTGTTATCGATTACTACTCCTAGGAGTTTAGTGTGTGCTGTTGGGGTGGTTGAGGTATTGTCCTTGGAGTTAATGATGAAGTCATTGAGTGCAGGGGATCTACCTGAGCTGAAGAGAATTAGTTTTGTTTTTTGGGATTGAGTAAAAGTTTTATGGTAGAAAACCATGCTTCAGCCAGAGTGAAGCTGTGTTGTGTTATTGTTTGTAGCTTGGTTAGGGTAGGGGCAGCACAAATGATAGTAGTGTCATCAGCATATTGCACTATAGAGGCAGAAGGAGAGGAAGCAGCTATCTGATTTGTAAATATGGAGAACAGTAAGGGACCAAGAATGGAGCCTTGAGGGACTCCAATAGATACAGGTAGAAGGGAGGATAGTTGGTCCTGCCATATAACTAATTGCTGTCGACTTGATAAATAGCTGCTGAACCATGATATAGTGAGAGAGTTTAGGTTGAGGGTAGATAGAGTTTTGAGAAGCATACTGTGGCTGACCATGTCAAAAGCCTTGGATAAGTCTAAGAAAACAGAGGATACAAAAAGTCTGTTGTTTCTGTGGGTGTTGATTATGTTGGTATAGGATAATAGGGCTGTTGTGGCACTATGAAAGGGACGAAATCCATGTTGTGATGCTGATATAAGGTTATTTTCTAGAAGGTATTGCATTAATTGTGTATGTACTACTCTTTCAATTATTTTTGATAGGGGTGATAAAATTGCAATTGGCCAGTAGTTGGTGAGCTCAGGGGAGTTTCCACCTTTGTGGAGTGGAATAATATGAGATATTTTCTAGAGGTTAGGTACTTTAGGTTCAGACATGAATCTGTTAATGAGGACAGACACAGGGTAAGATATGGCATCAGCTGATAGTTAAGGAAATCAGCGGGAAGTTTATCAGCAGCCAGTGTGGTAGGTTTCAATTTCTTGAGGAGTTTAGTAATGAGTTGTGTGGGTGCTGGGGAGAAGGAGAAGCTGGGGGGGGAGGTTGTTGTGTAACAGGGGTAGTAGGGGTTGGTGAAGGAGTGGGAATGGTGGTGCTATTTAGGGTGTTGGATAAGGCTAGGACTGTTTCGGTGAAGAATTTGTTGAACTAGGTAGGGATGTCCTCAGCATTGGTTGGTACTATGGGTGTGGGAGTGCTGGTTTTACCTGGGTGCAGTAATCTATTTACTGAGGACCAGAATTTCTGAGGGTTGTGTGTGTGTTTGTCTTGTAAGGTTTTATAGTAATTGGTTTTGTTGAGTTTTATAAGTTTTTTGGTCTTGTGCCAAGAAGATTTGTTTTGTGGTGGTGGTTTTAAGTTTATGAAATTGAGCCCAGGCTCTATCTCTATCTTTCATTATGGTTCTGGTTTCTTTTGTCTTTTGTTAGCCAATGGGCATAGTTAGTTTTAACTCAGATGGTACGGGCTGGTGCATGACTGTTTAGGATTTTGAGAAACGTTGAGTTAAAGTAGTCTACTGCCTCATCTAGGGGTAGGTGTTTAAGGGGAGACCAGTCACAGTGTTTTAGTTTGCTGTTCAGGTCCTTGGTTTTGAAGTTTTTTTTTGTTGTGAACTATTCTGAGGATGGGTTATTTATAATGTTGGGATTTATTTCTAATAAGGTAGGTTGGTTGGTGATCACTTAAATTGTAGCAGCCTGCCTGGTTTGCCAAGGTGTGGTCAGACAGAAGCATCCAATTTAAGATGGATTGTCGTTTGGTTTTCTTATCAATTCTTGTGGGGGTATCTATGACTTGGGTAAACCCATGTAGGTTAATGTGGGTAGAGGGATTGTACTTGGTACAGTCAGACCAGTCAATATTAAAATCCCCTAGGAGTATGGACTCATGAGGATGGGAGATAGTCATCCAGTGTAGCAGGTTCTCCATAGTGTCAGTATTGTTTCCTGGGGGGATATAGGCACCTGCTATGACTATGTGTTTGCTAGAGTTTAGTTTTAATTTAGCAAGAATGAGTTCTATGTCATTGACATCTTGGGAGTTGTAGTTAAACTGTTCTACTGTGAGATTATTTTGAAACAAAATGGCTATACCTCCTCATTTCTCCCTTGTCTATCCTTCTGTATAATATTGTAACCAGGGGGTGTTATCTCATTATCATGGTGTTCTGGTCTAAGCCACGTTTCTGTAAGTATGGCTAAATCTGGTTTGTATAATGCCAATAGTGCATGGAGGTCCTGAACTTTGTGTACATTAATGTTTAAGAGCAGAAGAGAGGAGGTTGGTCTGTTATAAAGAGGATTTGGTTGGGTTAGGTCTTGGTGGAGTGAAGTAATGGGTCCTGGATTGGGGTGTATGTCTCCACAGCAAGAGAGTTTTAGAGTTAGGTATAGGTAGAGCTTAAGTAGTTTTTGTAGTATTTTATTTTGTTTCTGGGATAAGTAGGGGTTAATTTTGTTTGTTGGTTTATGATTAACATAGGGGTTGAGTTGAGTTGGGGTAAGGTCAAATGGAGATATAGGGAAGTGTGTTAGCTTTAGTGTATTGGCTGTGGTTTCTGTTTGCCACTGAGTTGGATAGGTGAGATGAAGTTGTGTGTGGTAGGATGTAAGGATGGATAACCAGAGAAGAACCAAAGTAGTTAATGTATAGAAAGCTTCCTTTAAGCGTAGGAGAGCCATTGTATTAGTTTGTTTCTTCTCCTTTGATGTTACTTTTTGTAGTGGGAGAGCAGTGGTGTGTGATAGTAGGAGGTGTTGAGTGGGTGGTGGAGGAGAAGTTAATGGTGTTAGTGAAAAGGGTGTGGTATGTGTGAGTAAAGACTGAGGGTGTGGTTAACAAACCAAAGTTATTTATACTAACAGTTTCCATTCAAAAGTTGTCATTTATATATAATAGAAGGAACCCACTTAGACAATACTGAACAGCATCAACTCTGTGTTTGGGTGAAATTGCACAGAAACAGGAAACAGTGGCAACTCAGACTCAAGCAATGGTGTGGAGTGATGGATCAATGATTTCCCATATAAAGGAGCTGCAGATGAAGCAGAATGCATATGAAAAGGATATGTCACAGGAAGATGTTCTGGAGCTTTCCGTAAAATAGCCACAGAAAACAGAGAGCAAAGAAGGTGCTCTCAGTCTAGAAGCAAATGATCTAAGGGAAGAGCTGCTTCATTTAATAGAGATGGATAGACATATTAAGATCGATAAAAGAATTCCATTACAGAAAGTTAATAAGACCCAGAATGTTAGATGTTTGATACAACAGATGAACACAGTAATCAGGACTATTGAGAGATATTCGTCTGATATAACAAAAATAAATAGAATATATTGCTATAAATTAATAACAGATAAAATATATCCAAAAACTATAGCCCAATAAAGAAAAGGCAAGGAAGGGAAGAAGTAAAATACCAGCATGGAAGCACTGAATTGAGAAAACCATAAATCAATTAAGACAAGAAATATCACTGTTAGAAGCATATAGAAGAGGGAAGAGATGATAAAATCTACTCAGATAGACATGGTAAAAGCAATGCACAGTATCAAAACAGACTACACTCTATCATACACTATTGTAAATAATAAACAAGAAATATCAGCACCGGAAGAAACACTTAAAAGATATGCAGATAAATATAAAAGTACAAAATAAGCAATTCACCGATGACCAAAAATGTTTTGTTTGTTTGTGTCTTTCGGCTTTTCCCGGTTAGGGGTCGCCACAGTGGAACTCCAGTCCGCTAATGATTGGCAGTAGATTTTTACGTGCTGGCTTTCCGGGCCTAATGCACAACCTTCAATATAGAGAATTGGGAAATAAAGCAAAAGGAATACAAGTATCACCAAAAAAAAAAGAAGAAATAGACATATTTTGGAGAAATATTAATGAAGACCCTGTGCATAACAAAGATGCTGAATGGGTAGAAAAATTAAAAGAAACTGTAAAAAGTTCTAATGAGGGGTATATGAAATGGGATGAAGTAACAGTCAGAGAAATTGAAACAAAATTGAGAAACGCTCATAATGGAAAACCCCAGGCCCAGATGCAGTATCTAACTTGTGGCTAAAAGTGTTAATACCTTTACACAAACATTTAGCACTGTGTAAGAATTACTTATCCTGAACAGACACCAAGCTGATTAACAACAGGAAAAACAATACTCCTCGTTAAGAGCGAACCTGTAAGTCATCCTAAAAACTATGGACCAATAACTTACCCACTGATGATATACAAGCTATATACTGGAATTGATGTAGACAGAATTTGTAGCCATTTAGAAAAACTCAGTTATGGTAATAGAACAAAAGGGAACAAAAGAAAGTCATATGGAACAAAAGATCATTTGTTGCTAAATAAAGCCATAATAGAGAATTGTAAAAAGAGGAAGAATTTAAGTATAACACGAATAGATAAAAAAAAAAAAAAAAAAAAAAAAAAAAAGCAACTGACAGCATTCCACATTCATGGATAAAGGAATGCCTGCAGATGTATAAGATACACCCTACGTTGATCAGTTACATTATTGTGATCATGAAGCAGGGGCAAACCACTTTGCAGTTAAACCATGACAAAGGGCGAATTATCATCTCAGGGTTAAACAATCAAAGGGGGATAATACAGGTTGATTCTTTGTCACTATTTTGCCCTTAACCCATTATGATTAGACCATAGCTAGATCCCAGAAAACAACCTTATTTAAAGACTTCTCATCTACTTTTGTGGATGACTTAACACTGCATACTTCATCAGATGAGGAGATTAAAGCACAACTGCAAGTGGTTAAAACTGTTTGAGATTACATAAGAATGTTATTTGGTCTTGATAAATGTGTAAAAGCAATGTCTAAAGCAGGGCTGCATTATCAAGAAAACATCAGTCTGGGACAGGAATGTGATATAAAGGAATTTAAGTAGGAGAGAATGTATAAATATTTGGAAATTGATGAACGATTAGCAACAAAACATGAAGAGTACATTTGGCTAACATCAAAGACTGAAACAATGTTAATTTCATGAATTTAATTTACAAATGGACCATTCCTGTCATGGTATTAAAAGCCCGGAAGACTTGGCAAAATTAAATTGAGGAAATACTTTAGTAATGACCTTGTTTTCCATAGCTGGGTGTTCGCGCTTGCCACTTTCATATACTAGGTAGATGGTGACTGTCCCCTTCTCATGCAGATGTCATCTTTCTCTTTAGTCTCACTCCTTCCTCTCTTGCATCTCAGGCTTTTTCTGCAACTAACATTCTAGTTTCTGTAAGTCAAGCTGTATTTTGAGGACATCTGTGGATGGATTGAGTTGCCCTGTTTCTGCAGGATGGACACCTACAGTCCTTGTAAGATTTTTATTTATTGACTGGACTTCAACTGTACCTGTGGTGGCTTTCAACACCTCCTTGGTGAAATGAGCATGTGAAAATCCTTTGAAATTTTTCCTTTAATGAGTTGTACCACGAATACTTTTCCTTACCCTTTAGAGCTCATTTGCCTGTTTCCTACCTATTCTGTCTAAAAATAAGATAACTAATATGAATGTATACCTCAGTGTACTTACTTTTCTGACTTCAATGGTGCACACAGCTTTGGTGGAAAAACTGTTTCATAGGCTAAATAAATCTAGTTATATCATCCATATCACTATTAACTGTTTAATATGTGATGATGAAGGATACTATCTTATTAGCCACAACTCTGTTGCTTTTTAGTATGTGATATCACAGGGGTACAACACAGCTACCCCCACTAAATACATAAATAAAAAAAAACTATAAGTATAAACAAACAAACAAAAAATAAAATACAGGAGATAAATTGTCCTTAAGAGCATCTAGCACATGAACACTGCTGCCTTTGAACATGACCCACACAAGCCTTACCCTTAAGAAGGTCACAACAAACAGCTAAGCTACAAAGCAGAGTTATAAACACTGGCTCTCAGAAACTCATGTGCTCAATCTGTTCCCAGTGCCTTATAGTGGTCAAGAGTAACTGCAACCTGACTAAACAGACATATGCACAGACACACACACACACACACACACACACACACACACACACACACACACACACACACACACACACACACACACACACACACACACACACACACACTAATTTACAGGAGAGATTAGCAATATATTCCAATGCTATAACCTTCTTTTCTGTTTTCACAGTAGTTTACTTCCATGGTGCCATCAGCCAGACAAGTCTAGCAGGCAAACTTTACAAGACACTGTACCACTCTTGAAAATAAACCAACTGTAATATGAAATCTTATGGCAGGTAAGCTAACTAGTCTCTCTCTCACTCTCTCTCTCTGCCTCTCTGCCTCTCTCTTTGAAAGGTGGATGCCAGCAAATAAAGATTGTCAGCAGAAGTTGCCATACATTATATTAATAAGCAACCAGCCATAAGCTTTTGGGAGTAAATAAGTAAAATTGTTTACTAAATGATGTTAAGCAATACATTTTGAGAATTTGAATATACAGACAGATCAGCAAATTTATAGAGAACATATAAAATAAGTTTTAAACAGATAAATGACCTTCAATTAACTATCTGGCAGTTCTAACATTAACCTCTAAAGAATTATTAGAAAATTGTCTGCTGCTTCCTTCCTCAGAAATACAGAATATTAGAGGCAAAGAAAAAATGGAAAAGAAAATTACTGATATAGAGATGCATACAGTCTTGATGCAGGTGTACCCAAGCAAGAACTGTATTGAAAATGGCTGCTGGCCCAGAATTCTAAGGTGGGAGTCATGCATCCTTAAGAACCATGGTATAGGTAAAGTAGGACTGAGACATTACTAAGTAGTGTTTAGCTAAATTATTTCTTTCAGATTGTTCCCCCTTCAGGGAGTCCATGGTACTTTTCTTTCTTGTCTTTCAAAAATCAGATTCAAACAACAGATTTTCTAGAATGTTCTCCAGAAAACTAAAGCATTACATTGACTGTTAGGAAGTAGCTGTTAAGAAACACACACCTTTGCTGATGCGATTATTTCAAGTGCATGGCTGGCTCCCCCTTCTACCCACAAAACAAGTAATAGTTTTTGTTGCATTTTATACTGTGCATTTTACATTTTGCTGCAGCTTTGTCATAAAACTGTTACATGTTTTGTATGCTGTGTCATTTAGCTTTTCAAATTAAACAGTTATAATTTCTGTACAACTTGTTTGTTATATATAGTTTTACAGTATCTTTACAGAAAGAAAGGAGTTTCAATCTATACATCTTTCACATTTCTCACATAGGACAGGGTTTGAGAGGCATGTGTCAGTGAGGGGTGCCGCTAGAAAGTTTAGAAGGCATGGCACTCCATATATGTACAGGTAGTATTCTTAAATCTGCCATGACTGCATCTGCAGCAGTATTAGGAGATTGCATTTTGATAAACTGCAGTGATGTAGTGTGCTGTTTCTGTATGGAATATAGGTGTGGTTATACAGAAGGTGGGTGCAGTGGAAGATTGCTTTTCATTCTGTGGGGCCACAGGGGTGATAGGTTAAGCTGCTACATGGACAACATCAGCCCTCTCTACAGCAGGCATGGACTGTGGAACAGCAGCCTGTTACACCGTGTGGGGATGGCCAGTTACACTCATGCCACACCAGTGTTGTGCATTGAGACTGCAGGCTATATCATTTGTATTTTGTCTCACAGGAACCAGATGACGTATATTTGGCAATATTGCTTATATAACTTTCTAATTCATAGATTTGGAACCATAATGCGCAATGCCCAGTCACGAGTTATATTTTGGAGGCCCAAGTGTCAGCAGACTGTCTCTTTCTAACTCACATTACAACTCATTGCTCAACTGTGAAGCCAGCTACATTTCCCCAGATAGGTCATGCCATAACAGTGCTGAGCTGCAGCACCTGTACATACAGGCATCACCCCTGTGCCCCTAATAAATGTGATGCTGACTGAGAGTACAGTGGCCCACACAAGCCACACCAATTAAGGGGTGCAGGAAGTGGCCACTTTATGGCTTCACTGTAATTATCATTGCTCAAGCAGGCAAACGTTGGGTCCAACGTTGTTTTGGCAACCATAGTAACAGTACTACGTGTTCATCCCTCATCAGATGAGACCACCACATTGTGTTGTGATGAACCCACTGGTTGCATGTCCTGCACATTAGAAGATATATCTATTATCTGAGTGTCATTATAAAATACCTCATCTGTGTTTTCACCACATCTACAAGGTAACACATCAATACCTGCAAGACTGTTTTTACCACATCTACAAGATAGCACATCAATACCTGCAAGACAAGTGCTAGGAAATGTGTCATCTCTGATATGTGGATCAACTTCAGAAACCTCATGTCCTGACGATGTCATGGAAAATAATTTATGCAAAGGCACAGGCACTTTGAACTGTCACATTCACACATACATGTACATTATGCCATGGCCACATGCTTGGATATTCCTTTATTAGAATCAGTACAAGGCAGACTGGAGTTTCCAGCAATGTGATGCACATATTATGATTATACTACTGATAATACAGATGACATGTATGCAGTTTGAACATGGCAGCAACCACCTAGGGTATATGTGAAGAAATCCCTGCTACCTGTGCCATCTGCTGATTCTGTAACATTATAGACAAGTTGCCACTGGAGTTCACTGATGAACAGGAAGTCTTATAGGTTCATAGATGAATATTAGACTAACTGCCCTTGTGAACCATTTTAAGCCTAGCCAATTATCCCAAAAATTCGAATTACCCTTACCCATTTCCAAGATATATATTTATATACTGCCAAAGGATAGTGATTAATTCTGGGTGAAATGTGTCTTAGATGCATGTTACAGGCCTCAGCCTTCCTTTAGCTGCCCATTATACCTTTACATTCTTCAAACCTTCACGTTAATGCCATAAATCCATAGATGACTATAACAACCTTCAAATTTTCCCTGTGCTTATATTAATATTATGTTCCTTTCTTTGTTTACTCTTTTTCCATCAAGGATGTTCACAGTTTTTAAAGCCTGGTCCATGTTTGATTCCTTTATTTTTTTTTTATATCTTTTTTCTTGTCCCCTTTTCTATCGCAGCCCAAGTTTACACTGCCTTGCATCCTGTGTACCCAAATAGCCATTTTGTGCATTCTAATCCTTCCCCCACAGACACACACACACACTTCACTGTCTGGCAGTCTATAAACATAATCTCTCTTGCATGATAAAATTGTTTCCAACTACATTGAAGTCTTTTGTTAAATTCACCTGTAAATAGGCTCATAGATTCATAGGTTCATACTAAGCAGCTGATAAGAAGAATCATCAGCAGTTTAGCCACTGTAGTTTACTCAATAATCGTGTCCATAAGGGACCTGACACCAGCAAAATTTACAGTTAACCATCCAGTCAACTAAAACTAATTTAAAGAGAGCTAAGGATTTGTTTTGTTTTACATGGAGTGAGAACTTTTACCAGATATGTAGGATACTTTTGGAGAGGTATATGTCAGTAAAGATACTGTTTATACTGTGGCAAATATTTGGGTTCCCAGAGTAGGTGTTTATTATTTTTGCTCTTTTAAGACTCTGTAGAAGGTTATGCAGCTCAGAGATATTTGTTTCTTTTTATGCTAGATAACAATTATCACAGATATTTCAGTAAGGGACAGAATAGATTGACACAGATCTTTTAAACATTCTCTGTAACTTAAGGTGCTCATACCTGTGATTTGTTGTGAGGAAATGCTGTATTTCTTTCTAAATGAACCATGAGTTGGGTAGATACATGCCAAAGAGGGCATTATATTCAATTATAGGCCTAATAAGAGCACGGAAGAGGAGGATTAATATTCCTTTGGTGATTAGCTAGACTAGGTAGAAAACATTTCTAATTATAGTGGATATGTGGTATTTGGAGGAGAGTTATTGTGCATGAATGTGCCCAGGTCTCAGAAGACAATATTCATTTTAAGGGGAGTATCACTTATTTGGTAGTTGTACAGGTGATTCTTTTTGACAAATAATACATAGCTATATTTTTAGCAGTAAGTTTTAGTCCATGGTTCAGATATCTTATATTTGTATGGGTTAGGTCCTTGCCTAGGATGTGTGTGTGTGTGTGTGTGTGTGTGTGTGTGTGTGTGTGTGTGTGTGTGTGTGTGTGTGTGTGTGTGTGTGTGTGCTCGTGCCTGCTGTCTGGGGTGTTACTGATATATCTAGCTTCTCAGTCATCAGTAAGCTTGATCAGCCAGAGACTCTCAACATCAACGTTGACATCAGCAAAGTATATGCTGAAGAGTGATTACCACAAAAATTACCAAAGGGTGCCACCATAGGTGACAAATCTTTTTGAGGAAAACATGACACCTGTACTAAAAGACTGGTCTCTGTCTGCTGATTATTTTGCTATCCGATGAGTTATGTAGGAATTGCTTTTTAGTTTGATCACTAAATCAATAATTCCAGAATGTGCGATAGTGTCAAAGGCCTTTGATAGTCCATTTACATTGTATGTACTATTTTACATTCATCTAGCATCTACATGACCCTTTCATAGACATCAGCCAGGTTAAATAATCAAGATATGCCTTTTACAAAACCACATTTGACAGGATCAAGAGATTGCAGGCTTCCAGCATCTTTGTTTATAAACCCATGATGATACATTCCATTGTCTTCACATGAGGGTAGAGGCTAATTGGTATGTACTGCCTGATTAATAGTTAGTCACCCACAAAATAAATGACTTGTCACTTTCACTCTTAGCTGGCTGTACCTGGTACGTTTTCTTAGATTTCTTCTCTAGAGACCCTATGCACTTTTATGTCAAAATGTACTCTGATAGCAAATACTGTCTTCTGTACTCTTTATTTACTTTAACTTTTTCTTTTACTCACATACTTGTGGTAGAAATTGTTACCTTTTTCCCTATTGTTTTGTATTTTATGCCCCTTTTTCCCTATTGTTTTGTATTTTATGCCCCTTTTTCCCTATTGTTTTATATTTTATGCCCCCTTTTCCCTATTGTTTTGTATTTTATGCCCCCTTTTCCCTATTGTTTTGTATTTTATGCCCCCTTTTCCCTATTGTTTTGTATTTTATGCCCCTTTTTCCCTATTGTTTTGCATTTTATGCCTGTATTAATCTATCCTCATTTTCCCATTGATGTTCCTGATTTCATATGAAACAACCTGTGTGCTATTTTCATTGTTTTTATTGTTTTCAATGTAGTGAATGATCTTCTTCAGGGAAGGTCACTGTACAGTAATTCACAACATTTCAGGTTACAAACATTATGAGTGTCCGTTTCTGTGGAAGTAGAGGCATCTTCCCTACAAAGAACCAGAACGCCTCTGGAGGGAATGAGTTTACCTCATCAGTAAGTTAGTTGCCACAGTGATAAAAGCAGTACCAAGTTTACAACCCAAGTAACTTTTAAACCTGTTTAGGTGAAATTTTCTTTTTTATGCACTTAATCACAGTTCTGTGAGCAGGTGAAAACTTGTCTCACATTCTGATAACATTTCAATATTGCCACCATGAAATAGCCAGGACCACAATGTCTGTTCAGCTGTTTCTTTTTTATTCTACTTTTGAACAGTGCAGCACACATAAAGATGCCTTAAACAATATCTTGATTTTCACAGCATATCACAGCTTTGAAGAACATCAGCAGCTGTCTTCTTGCTTGAAGTCTTTCCATTCTGTAGACTTATAATGTCAGAAAGACCTACCCTGATACACCAAGCTCGACATAATGGATGTGAACGCTATCACATACAGCTACATGGCATGAGTATATAACTGCTTCCAAAATGAACATGCGGTCACATATAGCTACATGGCATGAGTATATAACTGCTTCCAAAATGAACCCATCAGCATATGCTATCACATACGGCTACATGGCATGAGTATATAACTGCTTCCAAAATGAACCCATCAGCATATGCGATCACATACAGCTACATGGCATGAGTATATAACTGCTTCCAAAATGAACCCATCAGCATATGCGATCACATACAGCTACATGGCATGAGTATATAACTGCTTCCAAAATGAACATGCGGTCACATACAGCTACATGGCATGAATATATAACTGCTTCCAAAATGAACATGCGGTCACATATAGCTACATGGCGTGAGTATATAACTGCTTCCAAATTGAACCCATCAGTACATGTGATCACATATAGCTACATGGCATGAGTATATAACTGCTTCCAAAATGAACCCATCAGCATATGCGATCACATACAGCTACATGGCATGAGTATATAACTGCTTCCAAAATGAACCCATCAGCATATGCTATCACATACGGCTACATGGCATGAGTATATAACTGCTTCCAAAATGAACCTATCAGCACAACAAATTTCTAATCCTACTGACCCCAACAGAAGCACTATATAAAACAAAATTATCTCCCAATAAATAGAACTGGAACCTAACTAATAAAAATAATTTCAGACTAACTGATTTTCTGTACAGTTCTGCCATACAAACTGAACCCAAACTAAAAGACCCCCCCCCCCAAATAATCTAAACCACATCCTCCTTCCACCAAGCCATACCACAGGACCAATAATAATAATAATAATAGTAATAATAATAATAATAATAATAATAATAATAAAAAAGAAACTAAATTATTAAAAATACTACAAAATGGCATGAAATTACCAACTGTGGAGTAAATCTGCTTTTCTATGCTAAAGCCTCTTCACAAAACGTTCTTAGAACTGCATTTAGCACTATTCTACAAGAGAAATGGTATAAAACCAACTCACACTGACCACAATGGGAAAACAAAAATGTACTTATAATATGGAGAGAAAAAAGGATACATGGAATTTTGGGGGGGGGTAGTGTTAGATGAATGAAATATTTTACACTTTTGGGTTAAGGGACATGCTTATTTTCTACAAGACATGAAATGTGTCCCTTAAACTTAGAGTACAATAAATCAAGATATTTAAAGAATCTAACAGTATACCCAGTCCTAAACACACACACACACACACACACACACACACACACACACACACACACACACACACACACACACGACTGACTGAGCATATAGACTATAGAACTTTTATGTACATTTTCTTGTTTATCAAATACAAACATAAATGTACAGATAAATACATAAATAACATAGATGGATATAGACAGGGGTACTGATAGATTGTTAGATACATACGTATGCCCTATACTGACCAAAACCATTACCAGGGTATGGAATCATTGTTAGGGCTATGAAGCCAGCAGTTAGCCGGCTGTTTTGTTATAGTGCAGATTTGTCAGATGCAGTAAAATTGATGAATCTTAGCTATAACCGTGCACCATAATCAGTCTTTATTCAGTTGCAGACATATTAATTTTATTAGATAATCTGATGTCAGAAAAATGGTTTAGTTAAATATGTGTATTAAGTAAAACTGGATACAGTTCAATTTAGTATTCATATCTGTGAAACTTTATTATCAGTTCAGTTCTCAAAGCGCATACAGGACCTGAATGTTACCTACATCACATGACTAATTCAGTGAACTGAATGGCCCTTTCACAAATCTTTGTGGAAATAATTCTGAGGACAGAGTCTTAACAATATCACAGTGAACCATGTGACATTCCTGACTGCAAGTTGTTTAGTAAAGCAACAGATACTGAGGCAGTTCCATGACTGCCCATTTATGTGCCTAGATCTGGAGGAAAGCCTGCTGCCTTAGGCACAAGAAAATCAAATAGATAAAACCATGGGATGCATTTCATTATCTGAGTCTATAGACGCTAGAACATCAGAAAAGTACATTTTGTTGTTGATCATCAAATTAGATAGCAAAACTGTGTTGATTTCATTTTGTGTGATGTGGAGGGGGGTCAAATGTATGCGTGCAGCATATCAGGAGGAGTGTAATTTTACTGATGGTAATAAATGGTTATATTTTGTTACTAACTTGAAGAATATGTGTGTGTTTACACACAAACATACACACACACGCAGATATATATATATAGAGAAATAAATATAGACATAAACACATAGGTAAAAAAATCCTTTTAGACTTTAACAACAGTTAAATGCCAAAGTAACTACCAGACCCACATAAGTAATTTATTTTCGCCTTTCTTTATCAAGTAAGAATTCTTTCTGGGTTAATTATGGAGGTCTAACCTAGTTAGATAACTTGATCAGTTATGTAGTTCAAGTACTTCAAGTTTTTGGAATAAAACAATCATTTTCAGTTTATTTCCTTAATCACTAAGCTGTGCTATCAGTCATTGCTGTCTTTGATTAAATTGGGATGTGTTAAAACATTTCTCTTCCTCTTTCGCCTTCTTAATGACTCAGTTCACTTGTTGCATAGCTGCTCATAGCTATATATAGACTTGCTATGACTACAGGATAAAATAAAATGTTTATAACTGTTGTGACTATTTCTGAATCTTACAGTTATTTTTTTTTACACAGAAATGCTAACTCATCAGGGAATTGGTGACTTCAGCTGACAGCAGTATCTGCAGTATTAAAGCAGTTTTACATATCAGCTTAAAACAAGCTTTCTTCAGTTCAAAACGGCTTCATTTGCCTACTGTTTTTTGTCATTTCTCCTTATAAGGCGCAAGTAAGATCACTGTAAACCATGGAAAATCTGTAGCAACATTTGTTAGCATGTCTTAATAATAATATTAAAATGAGTAACAGTAGTATGTGCTTTGTTAAAAGGAAAGAAACAGATTAGGAAGTACAGATGAAAAAATCTTTGAGGTCTAATGCATATGGTACACAGAACCTGCAGAAGGTTAAAGACTGTAGCTAAAACAGGGCTACATAGCCATGAAAAATTAATGTTGTCAAAAAGTAACAGAATAATTTCAAACAAATGAAAGAGGTCAACTATGGCTAGACAAAACAGAAAATCAAACTCAGGAAGAATAAATAGCCACTAAAACCAAAAATAACTACAAATCCTTCTTTAACTATGCGAGAAAGTTAAGATCTAAGTCCTAACAATGTTTGGAGCTAGTGCACAATAATACCACATTCTCTGACCCAAACAAAATAGCTAATATCTTAGCTAACAAATTTAGTGCAAATTTTACTTCACCACAATTACAGCTATTCCACACGTTTCACAATTTCAGCCACTCCCTTCAATTACTAAGCAACAAATTCTTGCAGCCCTCTAAAAAATGAAGAATACTTCACCCATGGGCCCTGATGACATACCAGTTTGCATCATTATCAGTACTAAATATGGCCCTTCTGAACCCCTACTTGGGTCTATATTAGATGATCGAACTTCCAAAAGATCGACCATCATATGGTCGACACCATATGATCGAACTTTTAAAAGTTTGAACATCTAATAAAAAAAATAAACTACACAAATAACCTACCTGAACATTTTAAGAAGGGGGCAAGCCCCCCTTCACCCCCACACCCCCCACTCTTTAAATATATACCAACTCCGAGATCACACTACAGTGCAGAAAAGGGAAATCTTCCCATTCCGCTCTGTATAGAGCTCTCTGTTAAAATGTTCAAACTTTCAAAAGTTCGATCATATGGTGTCGACCATACGATGGTCGAACTTTTGGAAGGTCGATCAACTAATATAAACCCCCCCCACCACTTAACCTCTTTAATCTAAACCTCTCCACTGTTTACATTCTTGAAGCCTGGAACCAACTACAGACCCTAGTAAGTACAGACCCATTAGTCTTATTAGCCTCGTATGTAAATCTATGGTGCGCATTATATCAGACCTTATTAATCTGCGCATTGAAAATTTCTTATTCCTGGATCCTCATCTATTCAGCTTTGTCAAAGGAAGGCCCTGCCTCTCTGACGTCATTAATTTCTTTGAAAAAGTAAACAAAGCAGTGGATAGTGCTTTCATACTGGTTATACAGTGCATGCAGCATATCTAGACCTGGCCAAGGCCATTTGACACTACTCCCCATATAGGCATTATTGACAGACTTGTAAATCTGAATATAAATCCTTACATTGTGTAGTGGAGAACTGACTGGTTGTTTGACAAAACCCATGTAGTTAGAGTCGCAGGTGCTACTTCTGAAAACAAAACAGCTACCAGCGGTGTACCTTAACCTCAGTTTTGAGCCCTCTCATATTTGGGATTTATTTCACAGACCTTTAGGACAGCACTCCTAGCCTATGGTTAACTAAGTCTGAAGATGACTGTAATTTGAGCATTGTTATTCTGTCTTCACCTGACTCAGAATTGCTCCAACATGGATTAGGCCATGTTAACAACTGATGCAGGGATAATTGTCTCAAATTAAATGTAAAACAAATGTAGCATAGTTCACTATGGTAAACAAAACAGTTTCACTAACCATATAGGTGATACCATTCCTCTAAACTGTCCAGATTTCTGCAGAATTTCCAGATTTTTCCTTCATATTTTTTATCTGTTCTTCATAAAATTTCTGGTTTTTCTAGCAAATCACTAAGGCTTGAAGTCGCTAAATAATGACAGAGTTTCAGACTTCATACCATGTAGAAAATGCATGCTAAAACCAAACCGATTATTCTATCATCTTTAAAGTTTCTAATAGTAATATTTTAAAAAATTGTCCCTATTTTGGGGTTTAATTCCCAATTATTTTTGGCTTTGTCCAGAATTCTTCAGCTAACAGGTTGAGAAGTATGGGTGATACACCGCTCAAATCAGACACTGTTGTAGGGGATCTAGCCACTGTTGTTGATAACTCCTTATCATTTGACCAGCATGTCTCCACAATAGTTTAGAAAGCCTTTTATCTGGCTCATACAATTTCCAAAGGCTTCTCCACTAGATCCAAATAAGTCTTAATTCTTCTTTACTGGTATCTTATCAGACCCATTATTGAATATAATGCACCTTTTGGCATCTATTTGTCTAAACGTATTGCACAACTTGAGTGACCTCATTGATTCATAATTAAAAAGATCAGCAGACTCAAAAATCTTAGTTATCAGTTGAGACTGTCAGTCCTTTCTCTGTACTCAGTCTCTTACAGACTCCTCCACGGAGATCTGTACCTAGCCTTTCGAGCCATGAAAGATTCAACCCAATTTGACCTCCTATTCCTTTGCAGAACTAGTGATAACTCAAATACACGATTAAAATAATGAAATCTTTATCAGCAGATAAACAAGACATGTTGGTGTGATAGATTCACCACTGTATTCCTCACTTCTGGAACAAGCTTCCACTACATGTCAAGCAGAGAAGCCCTTGCCACCTTCAATGTCAACCTACATAATTGGATGGACAGCCTCAAACTCTCCCCCAGTCTATCTTGTCTTGCCTCCTTGAAGCTAGAAGTAACTTTTGAATAGTGTTTTTTGGCTAGGTTTGTAATGGTCTGTAGACGGATTGCCTAATACTTACCTATGAACTTATGAACCTAAGACAACAGATATTGCTGTTACTCTCAGTTTAAACTTATACAGTGGGATGGATTTCTACTTATATCTTTCTTATTAGGGTCACTAGTCACTGTACTGCAATGGCCAATTATGTGATTTGAGCTAGTGCGAAGCCAAACTTAAGAATGAAGAGAATAGACTGGGTTAAATGGAGGCCAATGGTTCAATTTGACTTTATTAGTGCTAGAGTAAAAATGTAGATAAACTACTTACCATGAGATCTGAACATATTGCCTTCTGTAGTAGCAAAAATACTGCAGTTACCTTAATTTCTGTGCCTCATTGTCAGGATGCAGGATATTGTGAGACTCCAGAACGCAAACATCTTCTGACTGTCACTGATGCTTTCTACTATCATCTCAAACTTATAACCCCTTTTAGGATATTTTTTTTCCATTTAGGTGCCATCAGCACGGGTCAGATATCCTTCGGTTTGATCCGCTGGTTTTAATTTAATGGAATGTACAATGTCCCATTGTTATTGTTTCTGTCTGCTACATTGTATGTAAAGACATAAGTTAATAAGAGATTACGCAAAGTGATGGTAAATTTCAAATCTGAAAATGTTTTGTTTTTTACATCCATCACCTTCATAACAGGTGAAGTCAGGGAATGTCTAAGACATAAAAGCAGCAAACAAAATGAGGCCCTAACTACCATGCCTGAGAAGGAATAAAGCAGAAATATTCCTGTGGTACTGGGACTGACCAAGTTTTGTGGAAGCCATAATCTGCTTGTAAACATGTCACTTTGTCAGCACAGTCAGGAATAGAAAATGACTCTGGAAGCTAAGCAGTATTTGGACTCCAGAATGGAGAAAATTTATGAAAAAAATTGTAAAAGCTATGAAAGAAAGGAAACACGAGTACACTAATACAGTGAAAAGGACTGGTGCATATGAAAGATTATTGTAGTTTCATGGTGTTCTGTATTCCAACAAACTATAATGTCTAGACATGCATTCCTAATTGGTATAGAGGGCATTCAGTGCCTCTTGAAAGAAGCACAATGTTCAAAAAGGACAATAAAAAAGACAAATAAAAGTGTTTCTAAAAGCTGCAGACACTCATTCTTGATCTAACAGATTCAAGGACCTACAAATCTCTAAGGGACTTGTTAGTAATACACTCATAGATTGATAGAGTGGTACCAAATGAGATTTGTCACTACCGGAGTAAAAGGGGAGCACAGGGTGGTCTATAAGTAGTGTGACTGAACTAACAAAACAGACATAATCTTGTGTGCGCACGCCCACACGCCCACACACTCACACACACACACACACACACACACACACACACACACACACACACACACACACACACACACACACAGAGCTGTTTTCATGGAAAAGACAAGTAAAAGCATGGAAACACTTGAAAAAATGTCAGTATTGCTATTGTCGCACTGGTAGCCAATGGGTAATGGAGAAATGAGGTAGAGTATTTAACAGCATCTCAGGGGCACTTCCTAATATCCACCTGAGAGAGCTGCAAATGGAACAACATCCTTTCCAGTACTGCATAGGAGTCATAACTGTGTGTGCAGGGGGCTATATCTGTGTTTTTATTCCAAGTACAAAATGCACAACCTATACAGTAAAATGCTTCTGTCATAATACTTGCAGCTGTAGTGAGTACATTTGCCTCATATCCACATTCCTACAAAAGCATATTTCATACTGTAAAGCTTGTTTAAATTGCATGGAGCTTATCTGTCAAATAATAGTAGACAAGCAAGCTTACTGCATCCTGAATTAAGTATTAACTGCTGGTTTCTTGTGGAACTCGGAAGCATTCTAAAGAAAAGGAGATTGGACAAGGACCTTCCAATCAGTAACAGTGCAGGTAGTCATGTGTCCAGGAGAGATTGAACAATAGGATCCCTACTAAACAAGCAGGGGATGAAGTGACTGGACAGGAGCATAGACACCAAGCTGTCGGAACAGGTTTACACTAAAGTTCTACCATTAAAAGGTAGTGATGGGAAGACTAGAGGCAATAAGGCATAAATATAGGACACTTTTGCAGACTTTTAAAAAGTGGTTAGGCTGGTTGTATGGGTAAGGCTGAGGGAGACTAACATTTATATAAACTTAATCAAACCACATTAACAAGTTCACATTTACAAACATTGTGCAACACATATATTGTTCTATGCCATATAATCAAACAACATTACATAAATTGTTCATTTCTGCCTTCTCTTAAACCTCATTCCTTCTCTACATTTATTTTGCATGTATTGTTTCCACAGTTTCCATTTTTTTCTGAGTAATTTACTCCTACCCTTTTCTAGAGATTCACTTCCTGTTCTTTTATCTCTGTTACAATATTCACTACTTCAAGTGTAGTTGATTTAGACTTTGATTTCCATTTTGTAGTAATTGCTTGTTTGGCAGTTACCAGAGTTAAACTTAACGAGCTCTTAGTATGTCTAGGCTATTCAGATCCTGTATCCCAGCTCAAATAATCATTTCTTTAGTTACTCTCATTTACTCACTCAGCATTCCTGATAGAGTACTCTGTGGGGAATTTTTAAAGTCTGTCAACTCATTACACTTCGAGAACATATGCTGCAAAGGTACCTGTTTCTTCCCCGTTACACCTCCAACATTTGCCATCTGCCTGGGGAAAATTCTTTGTAGTTTGCTTGGGGTATATCTGTGCCAACACTTCCAGGCAAAATCCTAAATCTTCTAGATTGTATTGCTTATTTGGGAGCCATACACATGTCCTCCCATTGTTTCTTTGTGAATTGCTTATCTAATCTCTCTTCTCAATCCTTTCTGACCTCCTCTGATCAATTCCTATAGTTATTTGTGATATTTTTGTGCCCTACTAATTATCCCTTTTTTAATAGCAGCTTCTCTTCTAGATTCAATTAAAAACTCAACCAGTGCAGGTCTTTCATTTAAGATTCCCCTATCCCTTTCTCTTTGTCTATATCCTGATATCAGTCCCTAATTGGGAAGACAATCACTAGCCTGCAATGCAAATGTCTTCTTTGCCTGTTCACATTCTATTATCTTTCTCTGTCCAATTATTTGTTCGCAATAACTTGGCTCCTTTCCAGCTTCCTCCAGTAACTTGCAGCCCCCTCTTGCTTATTCTCTGTACCTCTAATTGCAGTCATCACTATATGCAGAATCTCCTTTCTCCATTCCTATGTTGGCTTAGTTCTTAGTATTCTTTATGCTACTTTATGAATATAATAGTTTGTATGACTGTCATTGTATTCCTTGAGGATCTGCATGTAAAATCCCAATGTTTCCTTATTTCTTGAATTACCCCTTCTTCATTGTCACTTTCTTTCCACTTTGAATTGTAGCTTTATGCTTGCGTTATGTATAAGAACCTTAGCTGTGTAGCTCTAGAATATCCTTTCAAATAAGGCAATCCTAAAATGCCTTGTTCTATTGGAAGGATAAACTTATCCCACTTGACTCTTGACCTCTTCCCCGCCCAGATAAAATCCTTTACGTCTTTATTAATTACTATCCACAACATCTCCTCTGGTTGATAAAAATATGTCTGATCTGTGTATAAAACTAAAGGGACTAAAATATTTTACTGCTTGTATGTTGTTAACAATATTCATAGGTAAGAGCTTCCAGTTTCTCGTTTTTTGTATTATATTTTGTTTAGTCTCATCCCACATATCCTTAGCTGCCATAACAGAATCCTTATTAATACATGCTCCCAAATACTTTATTGTATCATGTCCCCACAATATGGGTATAACCTTTGTTTTATCTTCATTAGTTTTATATCCTGAAAAAAAAACTGTCTCAGAATGTTCCATAGCAACAAGCTATCTTTTATGGATCCATCAGGTATAAAATAGTAACATCTGCAAATAAACCCAACTTTTCTTGAACACTATACCAATTATATCCTTGAATTTATGAGTCTCTTATTTTCTTTGCCAGTTGTTCTAACTATACAAAGGGGAAAGAGGACACCCCTATCTGGTTCCTCTGTTCAGACACAGCTTAGCAGAGAAGAACCCTCCCACTTTTATTTTTGCCTCCAATCCCTCATATATCCTCCTGATTAACCTCATTATTCTATCAGGAAATGCAAATGCTTCCATTGCCCTACTCATAAAATTCCAACTTAACCTGTTGAATGCTTTCTCTGCATCAAGACCCACCAACAACAGCAGTATTTTTTTTACATTCTGCTTCCCTCTGGAACATCATTGTTGTATTAATGCTGTCAAATGTTTGCTTCCCCTCTACAAAATCACATTAATCAATATCTATCAATTTTGTCATCATTTTTGCAATTTTTTAGCCAATATAGACATAAATACTTTATAGTCATTGTTTAAAATTGAAATGGGCCTATATGAAGCTGGATCTGAAGGTTCTTTACCATCTTTAGATATTACATCCACTACAGCTTTTTTTCCAGGATGTTGGTGTCTCCCCTCCTTTTAAAATACTGTTAAACAAAATCTGTCAGATCTTTATCACTTTATTCCCTACTTGCTTCCAAACTTTCACCAGAATACTATTTATTCCTGGAGATTTTCCTGCAGATTGGTTGTACATCACTATTTCTATCACATATTTTCCTATCTTAATTGTTAATTGTTGAGCCTCATCTACCTCTAACCTTGGCACATTTAAGTCTTCTGTAAATGTTTCTAATTGTGCTTTTTTCATTTCCCCATATCTCTGCTTTATACAAATTTTCATAAAATGTCTGAAATATCTCTAATACCTCTACATGATATCTGGTTATTTTTCTTTTTATAGGTTCCCTAACTTTGGCAACACAACTTTCTACTTTCTGTTGCCTAAATCATTGTGCCAAAAGTTTTTGTGGTCTGGAGTTATTATCAAGAAACAGTTGCTTAACAGCAATCTTTTTAAACTTATGCATATTATCCAGGTACTCCCTTATTTTCTCTTTAGCGCTCTTCAATTGTACTTATGTGAGATTCTCGTTATTCTGCAATACTTTAACCTTTGTCAGCCCCTCCAAGGTTGGGAGGGGGATTGATGGCAACTGTGTCATGAAAGAAAGAGAAAGCAAGTGATATCAATGTGTTTATAGAGGATTATTATAAAGTTATAGGATGAGCAGATGGTTATCAGATTTCGCAGTCACATTTAGTAATATGGTAGATGGGGAGACAAGCCTAAGTCTAGGAAAGAAGGCAGTTTATTGGTGGAAGCAAAATTATTAAACTGATCTTGCTAAAAATATAGATTTAAAAGTCTTTGAGAGAGTTTTGGCTAACAAATTGAATCAGTTATCCCAGCTTAATATCAAAGCATCATGTAGGCTTTGTCATAGGCCAGAAGATCACTGGAGATGTTTGCTTAGTTTCTTCAAGCTATATCTCTCAACCTCCTAGCACAAGAAATCTTGACAAAGCCAAAAATAATGGAGGGCAAAGGCACAAAGATAGAAATAGATTTTAAATATTGCTAGAATAACAAATCTTGCATTAGCATGTATTTTCTGAAGGATATGAAGTCTGAAACACAAATGTATGTCATTATTTAGTGGTTTCAGTCTTCAATGATTTGCCAGAAAACCACAAATTTTATGAGGAACAGACCAAAAATATGAGTTAAAAATCTGGACATTCTGCAAAAATCTGGACAGCTGAGAGGTATTCCTCAAGGAGGTAAAGAGGTAAGGGTTAGATTTGGCAGAAGTAGTACTTTTTGACATTTTAAGGCGTTTGACAAGTTGAGGCTGTGGTTCCTATTTTGGAATGAGGACCAAGTCAGTTTGGGGGACATATTTCAAAAGGGGGTAATGGACATGTACATAGTCTCCAGATTACAGGTTGTGTTCAGTGATGGCCTATCTATACTTAAAATGTAACAAGAGTTGGACATAGTTTCAAGTATCATATTTTAGCAGGGAGTATCATTTAGACATATTGTGTTATTCTTTTTTAAGTTGTACAGTGAGACTAATGTTCTGATTTTCCTATTTTGCATTTATTTAGACTTTGTCTATATACTCCTACCTCTTATTTACTATCGTATGATTTGCTATTGTACCAACTCTGCTCCTCCCAAAAAAACAAACAAACAAAAAAGTAGAGATTTTTGTATTTTAAATACTCAGTTCTTCTTCCCCCAAGTTGTTCTATCTGATGTACTGATCTGTTTCCAAGTAATTTTACCTTATGGATGGACTTTGTGCTCGGTGTTAAGAGAGGACTGTATAGTTAAAAAATACGATAGTGAATGAACATTTTGGGGAGATGGAGGACTAAAAATGGTACTTTTTCTGTTTTCAGTAGACAGAAATCGTGAGAAATAGTTACCTAAATTTTTAGGGCATTCATTTCTGAAAGATGATGACTTTCTAGTGTTAGACAGAAAAGTACTATACTAATATTTTTACATGTAGAATACAGAGGGACTAAGCACTCCCAATGCACCTAGTGAATGTATAAGTGACAGCGCCTTTGGAGCACTACATTTCAGCACATGGAGTTTTATGGCAGGTATAGATTACAGCTTGCCATAAGTATATACTGATGTACAATTTACCTTCAATGAACATGTTCAAAGAGCATATTTTTTGAGCATACTATGATGAGTTTGTCTGAGATGCAAGAAACCATCAGGTGTCACTGTCACTGCTCAATGCTAGGAGCCTGAACAAAAAACTCCACACCGTACAAGCTCTCCTCACTCTAGAGAATATAGACATCTGTGCCATTACTGAGACATGGTTTAAATCCACAAAAAGTACTTGGAGAGTGCAAGGCTTCAGTGCCTTCCACACATTTAGACCATCAGGTACACAGAGAGGGACAAAAGGTGGAGGAGTTTCAATCTATATTAGCAACATGCATAACTCTGCGTTAGTTAAACAGGACTATGTCATGGAATTTATCTATGTGCAGATTACCATAGACAAAGTCACATACCATATCCTAGTAAAGTATAAGTCACCCTTTATGTTCCAAGAATCCCCTAGCTCGTACCTAGATCTACTGGAGACACTCACCATTAAACCAAATACCCTATTCATGGGAGGCTTTAACTAGCCCTCTGCAGACTGGGAAACGTACACTGCCTCATACTAGCAGACTGAATGATTTCTGGACTTTATTAACACAAATACCCTTGACCAGACACTGTTCACACCCACCACAGGTTCAAACATACTGGACCTGGTACTCACTAGTATGAGAGAGCTTTACACCCCTCCCCTAGTGTCATGTCCTCATTGGTGAGGTCAGACCACAAAACTGTCTTCTTTTAATAAAAATCAACTTGGTAACCCCAGCAAGCCATGGAACAGTTAGAGACTATTCCAAAGCAAAATATATCTTATTAAGAGCTAATTTGTTAGTCATTGCCTCTCCCAACCCCAAGTTCACAGCAACTTATGTGGAATTGCTATGGGTCACCCTTTGTGTCCCTAGAATTCCATAGCTCATACATAGATCTATTGGAGACACTCACCATTAAACTAATTATCTTATTCATGGGAGACTAATTGCCCCTATATATATATATATAATAGGAAACATACACTGCCTCATATTTGCAGGCACAATGATTCCTGGACTTTAAAACAAATATCCTTGACCAGATACTGTGCACACCCACCAGAGATTCAAACATACCGGACGTGCTACTCACCAATATGGGAGAACACTGCAACCCAATCTAGTGTCACTTCCTCTCCTCTTTGGTGAGGTCAGACCACAAAACTATCTCTATTTAAATAAAAATCAATTTGGCAAACCCGGCAAGCCCTCAAACAGTTAGTAACTATTCCAAAGCAAAATATTTCCTATTAAGTGATAGTTTGTCAAACTTCAATGCCTCTCCCAAACCCAAGTTCACAAATAATCTGTGCAGAATTGTTCTAAGACCCTGTTCAACAATGTAAATACTGTATATACTATAGAGGCTGCTGTACTTACTAGAAATACGTACAAAACAAATTCTAACAAAAGAAAAAAACACTGGTGGAATCCTAGCCTTAATAGGGTATACGACAAAAGGAAAAAAGTCATGGCTAATATCAGGAAGAGCAGCTCCCATAATTATAGGAGATTTCTAATTAAACTAAACAGGAAACTAAGAGGACTAATTAAGTCCATTAAGGTCAGTTAAAAGGCCAAGATAGCCTCACAAGTTAAAACAAAACAAGGCCTTCTACAGCTTTGTCTAAAATCACCAAGGTAGCATGCATCAATGTGCCAAATAGGTGGTCAGTGGTGCCACTTTCACTGAGTAGAGCAACATAACAAATTTGTTGGCTAACAAATTCAGTTCAGACTTCACCCTCACTTCCCCCTGTCTCCCCCTTGAAATACCTTCTATCATAAACTCCCAGCTTTTAACTGGGAGCAGGTCCTGGTGGTGCATGTTAAGGCTAAAAACACAGCCTCAGTGGGCCCCGTCACTATCCTGGGATGCCTCTTGAACTACTTGAAAGACATCCTATCAGGACCACTTGCATCACTTTTCAACTATAGCCTCAACGTAGGCTTTGAACCACAAGAATGGAGGGCTGCAATGGTTATCCCGTTTCACAAGGGTGGACCATCAGCCAACACTGGAAAAGACAGACCTATTACCCATGGAACAAATTATCATGGAATTGATCAACAAAGACATAAGCAGTGTTCAGACACTGGACCCAACCCAGTTTGGCTTTGTCAAGGGAAGGTCATGCCTACTAAACCTGGTAGACTTGTTTAAGATGATCACTGATGCAATGGATGAGGGGAAAAATAGTGCATAACCCCTTACCTGGACCTGGCTAAGGCATTCTATACAATACACTACTCGGGTATAGTTGACAGACTCATTGAACTGGGCATAAACCTCTACATAACTTAAAGGATTGTCAGCTAGCTCACAGATGTGACCCAGGAAGTCAGGATTGGTGAGCCCACCAGCGGGGTACTTCAGGGCTCCATGGTGGGGACCATTCCTATTTGGCATCTACTAAAGGCTAATGTCAAGGGCATTTGGCTGACCAAGTTTGCAGATGGCTTAAATCTGAAGATATCGTACATTCCTCCCATGACACAAACATATTACAAGAGGGTCTAACACAGACAAATGATTGGTGCCTAAGCCACAGATTAAAACTCAATGCCAAGAAATATATTATAGTGCCTTTTGGGAAAATTGCCACCCAGGCTAATTACGTCATTGATAAGACATCCCTAAGAGTCAACCCAGTAGTTAGAGATCGAGGAACATATGTAGACAGTAATCTGGCCTCTGACCAACATGTGGCCAAGGTAGCAAACAAATGTTGTTCAAATTATAAGTAAATGCATGGCTCCAAGGAAGTCATAGTGCCACTTTATTCAGACCTTATCACACCTATCATTGTGTATAATTCCCACATCAGCATGTACTTTATCAGACATATACAATGGCTGGAAAAGACACAAAGGTTCTTTACCAGGGGAATCCAAGGTATAAATTCATTGTCCTATAAGGATCACCTTAAAGCCCTATCACTATACTCCATCATCTACATGTTACTGAGAGGCAACCTATGCCTGTCATACAAGGCATCGTCATATCCAGCTCTGATGGATCCTTTGCACATCCACAAAATGAACAGCATCAGAACCACTAGAGACAAAAATTTAAATTTTGCTTGTGCCATAAATAAGTCATGTTGGCAAGATAGATATATGCCTCATAGGATTCCCATACTCTGGAATGACCTTCCTATCCATGTGAAGCAGAGTCCATTCCTAACCGTATTTAAGAGTAACCTTGACCAACTGATGGGAATCACAGATTTACCCCAGGACTGGCTCCATGTCTCTGACAGAGGCAGACAGTAATACCCAAACAAACACAGCTCCCTCCACATAACCTTTAGAAACGTTCTAACTAATATGACCCCTCCTAATAAACGCTGATGATACATAGGGACTCAGTTGGGTTTGATTGCACATCTAGACTTATAAAGGCTCTGATGGTTGTTAGCCTAGTATATACCTATAAACCTAAGAACCTAAGAGACTGAAACACATCTGAGAACTACTTTAAGTTCATGGCATCTCTGCTCCACAAGCTAAATGCCTGCAATATAGCATTGTGTCCCTCTAAGGATATTGTTACTACGTTTTTATTTGCTCAGAGTATAACAAAAAACTGAAACTGTATGCAAAATAAGTATGCAAGCTCTTTGCAGAAATATTTATGATAAGGTAACCTATGTCTATATAGAATTTAGAAAAGAAACAAGCAAGGGTGACATGGAGCATTGCTGGTAGTATTACTATGCAATGCAATGAGTCTGGGCAGTAAAAAGAGCAGATGCAGGCAGTGATGCAGGAAGGCAGATTGGACAGTGATACTAGTATTACAGAAACATATGCCAGTGACAATAAGGGGTGAGATATGCTTGTGTATGGATTGTTCTAGAATGACAAACAAGGAAGGAATGAAGGAACAGCAGTTACCAATATAAAGAAAGGCATTTAATGCAAAGTCAAAGAAGAGGAACCCTGAGTGCAAGAGAGGGGCAATGCCAGATTCTAAGCCAAGTGAAGAGGGGAATGCTGATGGACTGATACATTACTCCAACTCTCAAACACATCAAAGAAGGATGGAGAAAAAAAAACTCTATAAGAGAAGAAAGGAGTGGGATAAGAGGAAGGAGGTTATAGTCAAGGAAATATGAATCTTCCTGAAGCAGAAGAATATAATGCAGGAACAAAGATGAGACGTACCACCAAGGCTGTCGTGAGATGAACACATCACGTTAAAAAACAAATTCTTTAATACGAACAATAAAAAGTAGCATAAAACAAAGTTGGAGGATCTAAAGAAGGTTTTTACTGAAAGCGCTTATCCACCTTAGAACTTTGTTTTAGAAGAAGCAGAAGAACAGGAGAGTCCAAGCTCCAGAGAAGAAAGGGAGTGGGGACTGACTGAGCTCTTGGACCATGAGAGGTTTCCATCAGCTAGTACAGGACTGTAACAGAAAGGATAGAATTCTGGGTGTGGCCCTAACCAAGATGGAGAAGGTCAGGGATGCCATGGAATCAGCCAACAGTGGCCATGCCTCTGTGTTTTATTTAATCAATTATTTATTTATTTATTTATTCATTCATTCATTTATTTTTTTTATTTTGAGTGGAGGAAATGGTAAGAGCACAATGACAAAGAAGATAGTGTGAGATGTTATGAGTCATGATGAGCTGAGGAGGGGGTTAAAGATAAATTAAGGGACAAGGGACAGATAGAGGGTTACAGAAGGTATGGTAATGGGTTAGGAATTAAGTACTGTTTGTTTGTGTCTTTCGGCTTTTCCCGGTTAGGGGTCGCCACAGTGGAACTCCAGTCCACTGATGATTGGTAGTTGATTTTTACGTGCCAAGTTACCTGCCCTGACGCACAACCTTCAACGAAGGTACGCCCATTCACGCATGTCTCCACGCAGAAGATGCTCTAGCTGAGAATCGAACCGGACAGCATCTTACTGTGAGGCGGCAACGCTACCGCAGCACCACCTTGTAAATAAGAGTTTGGGGAAAAGTAAAAAAGAAGGAAAAAGCATGCGTTACTAAACAAGAAGATGAGGCTAGTGATTATGTCGAAAGACACAGCATGTAAAGCAATGGAAGGGAGGGATGGAGAAGTGGAACAAGTGCAATATAAAAATGCAAGCTGAAGGCAACAAGGGAGTTGAGTGCAGCAAAGGTACAAGCTGAAAGGAAACTGACAGAAAGGGTTAAACAACAGAAAAGGACAGAGTTGGCTAGACTAAGCAAAACAGTGAGTGAGATCATGAAAGACTGGAAAAAAGCAGTGATATTAAATGAATGCTCACTTCAGTCCACTTCAGTCCTCAAAGGAAAACATTGTGAGAGTGAAGCACTAGCAGGGGACAGGGTAGAGTGGACAGAGAAGTAGAATGACAGCAGCACAGAGATGGGAGTTTATGAGAGGGACTATCTTCTCCAAGGTAGGATGAAGCACAAGGATCTTATAAGCTGCCTCTCACATTCATCATAAGTCTGTCCAGGATGCTGGCAGACCCTGATGAAGATCTTCAGCAGATCTCTGGCCACTACAAAAGTACCTGAAGACAGGAGTACTGCAAGTGTGGTGCCCTTGTACGAGGTGAGGGGAGTAAGGAAACTACAAGCTTGTTCATAGGTTCATACTAGGCTATCTGCCCTAGGGCATTTATAAGCCTAGCCAGAGTGTGTTTGGCTTTCGCCACCCACTTTAAATTAATTTTGCTATGCCCTTTTTTGAGGTTAGTATACTGTGCCTCTGTCTAACAGTGACACAGAAGTGATACCTGGGGTAAACCTACGATCTCCCATCCACTCATCAAGATTCCTCTTGAAGAGAGTCAGTGAGGGACTCTGCCTAACCTGGACTGGGATTTTATTCCAGAGTGAAGGGAGCCTCTGGGTTATGAATCTGTCCCTCCAGCATGTCCTATTTATTTCAGTGCTGAGGTTCAAGTCTCTCGAGCGCATAGCTCGATGGGATTTGGATTTTCTGAGGTGCAGCATGTCCATTAATTCCGGGTTGGACATGGCTTTATACGTCAGGCACAGATCGCCTCTGAGCAGGTGGTATGCCACTGAGTAGAGCTGGAGTTTCTTTAACTGGGCAGCATATGGCATCTGTTTGAGCCCTTTGATCCTCTTGGTGAGGTACATTTGGGGTCTTTCCAGTTGTTGCAGGTGTCTGGTAAGGTACATCCCAAAAAGGGTATTGTACTCAATTATGGGCCTGATGAGGGATGAGTAAAGAGGCACGATGACCTCCCCTGATCTAGATGTGAATCCCTTCATGATTAGGTGGGCTATATAAAATGTTTTTCTAACCACTTTGGCCACGTGGTTGTCAAATGAGAGATTGCTATCAACTTGGGTCCCCAGGTCCCTAATTACTTCTTATGTACTTATTGGATTACCACCTATGTGGTAATTTGTGGGCACTTTGTTTTCGCCAAAGGGGATGACTATACACTTTTTGGCGTTCAGCTTGAGGCCATGGCTCTGGCACCAGTTGTCTGTTGACCTCAGAGTAGTGTCAAAGAAGCTGAAGAAGATTGAATGCTTAGGTGATCGAACACCTAAACATTGAACTTGTAATATCGAACCCAAAAACGTTGAATGGCACAGGAAAACACTTCAGTCGGCCACAGGAAAAAAAAAACAAAAATTTACACCCACACCCCTCCTAACTAAATATACCAACTCTGAGATCGCTCTACAGTAGACAAAATGGCAAAATCTGGCGAACAGCCATGGGAATTCTTTCCCTGCGTTAAATCAGCCGTTCGCTGTTTTTTGCTTTCGATATTACAAGTTTGGTGTTTAGGTGTTTAATCACCTAAGCATTTGATCTTGTAATATAGAACCGCAAGGAAAGCCATGGACAGACTTCTGAGGAAAAGATGGATTGCTTTCCTAGAGGGCAACAATCTCTAGGACAACAAACACAACAGGTTTATGTTCAGAAAAAAAAAGATGCCAGTAAGTTTAATCCAGTTTCATGAATGGGCTACAGGAGGACTTGACAAGCGAGTACAAGTATGTGTGGTCTACCTGGGATTCTCCAAGATGTTGTAAAAACTACACTAAGGAAAATGAAATCAGGAAAAGGAGCAGACTCAGATGAGGTTATATTATATATGATCAAGACGTCAGGTGAGTTAGTGATGAAATAGCTCCTAAGGGTACACATAGCAATATGGAGAGAGTTCAGATTCAGATCGAGATGAAGCCCAATTGACCCAATGTTTGCAGTGAAGCAGATAGCTGAGAAACTAGAGATGATGATCTATATCAAACAAAGCTCCTCATTAGCACTCCAAGAAAAATCTTGATGATTGGATGGGAAATAGGAAATTCACCCCGGGGATCACCTCTGTGGCTCTGCTCGACAGTGGCACAGGAAAATAATTTTCTTGGGTGGCAAAAGCCAGGGTACCTTTTTGGCTGGGCTTGTATAGGCCCCAGGGCTGATAGCCTAGTACCTACCTATGAAAGAGTCCAACTGGGCATTCCTAGATTTATGAAAAAGCATATGACAAGGTCCCAAGAAAGTTAATTTAGACAGTCATGTGATGGTTTGAAGTGCCAGAAACACTGACAGATTTAGTGCAGGCTATGCACAAGGACCCAGTTATACAAGTACAAACTATGTTTGGACTCACAGAGAAGTTCCCAGTGGGAGTGGGTATGTACCAGGGTTCAGCTCTAAGCACACTGCTTTTTATACTGATGATGGGCTACATTAGCAAACAGGCTGGTGGGGACAGATTAACAAAGCTGCTGTATGCAGATGATGTGACATTTCAGGCAGACTCTGATTAAGAACTTCAGCAAATGATAAGGGAATGGAATGCACAACTGAAGGCACATGGAATGAAACCGAGTAAAGACAAGTGTCATGGCAGCAAATGGGGGAACTCAGAAGATGCTGAAAATTGAGATAGATGGGTAAGTAGTGGAACAGGTGAACAAATTCAAGTATCTGAGAGGGGTAGTGTAGGAGAATAGAAGTCTGAATGAGGATGCTAAAGATAGAATCAGCAGCCAAGTGGCACAGAGTATCATGAGACAGAAGAATGCCAAAGAAGCTGAAAAGTAAGGTATGCAAAACAGTGGTGTAACCAATACTACTGCAAGGTACAGAAACCTGGGCAGTAAAGGTAGAGGAGATGAGGAAGCAACAGGTGATGAAGAGGACATGCCTGAGATGGGTGGTAAGATGCACATTGTCGGACAGATGAATAAATGAGGACATCAAAGCAGAAGCCAAAGTAGCTCCAATTGTAGAGAAGGTCAAACAGAGCAGATTACAGTGGTTTGGACACATGTGCAGGAAAGCAGAAGACAGTCTGGTGAAGAAGATTTGGGAGAGACAGGAATAAGACAAGGGGAAACAAGGGTATCCAGCAAACAGATGGATTGTATTAATGGAAAAAGGTAGGGGAGTGGCACTGAATTAAGAAAGATGGTGAGAGAAGACGCAACACCTCAACCCCATATAGAAAAGGGGGATTGATGATGATAGGTTCATAGGTTAGTACTGAGCTATCTGCCCGAAGGCATATATTAGCCCTTTAGTAGTTCCCTAGATCCTTGTACTAGCAGCTAGTACTCTTGGCCCCTATCTAGTAGTGCTGTTGGCGTGATCCCCGGTGTGAACTTTCTGTTACCCATCCACTCATCAAGGTTCCTCTTGAAGAGTGATAGTGAGGGGCTCTGTCTTATGTAGATCGGGACCCTGTTCCATAGTAAGGGAAGTCTCTGCGAAGGGAATCTATCCCTCCAGCATGTTCTATTCTTTGTTGTGTTGAGGTTTATATCCCTAGAGTGTGTAGCTCGAGTAGATTTGGTTTTGCTAAGATGGAGCATGTTCAACAATTCTGGGTTGGACATGGCTCTGCATGTTAGACAGAGATCGCCTCTGAGAAAGAGGTATGCAACAGAGAACAGTCTTAGTTTTTTCAATCGTGCTGCATAGGGCAACTGTTTGAGGCCAGTAATCCTCTTGGTTAGGTACCTCTGTGGTCTCTCCAGTTGGTGCATTGTACTCAATAATTGGTCTGATGAGGGAAGAGTAGAGGGGCACCATTACATCCTTAGATCTTGATGCAAACCCTTTCGTGATCAGATGGGTCACATAGAAGGATTTTCTAACCACTTTGGCAACATGGATGATGATGATAATGATGATTTGACTCAATCCCACAGAGATGGCTGCTAGGAAAACTAGAAGGGATGAGGTATGATCAATACTAAGGAAATGAATTGTTGCATGGTTGGATTGTAGGACAGAGATGGTCATGGTGAGATGGACAGTGTCAGGTATAAGGAAAGTGTCTAGTGAAGTAACGCATGTCTCAGTCCTGGGTCCAGTACTCTTCACTGTTGTAATTTCAGGCATAACTGAAAGAATGGGAATCAAGATCATTCTCCCCAGTGATGACTCAAAATTAGGCAGAGCAATGGAGAATGGGTTGAAATGCTAAAAAAGGGCTGGGAAAGGATAGCAATGTTGTCTTAAGCTTGACAGTTGTAATTATATGCAGACAATTGCAAAGTCCTGCTCATGAGCCTTAGCAGCCCTGGTGTGAAGTATCAGCTGAGGGAGAATTGGATTTATGGTAAAAGAGTCCATGTGTGGTAACCCCATATATTCTGGACTGCCAGGAGGAGACTTAGAGGGCAGTAGCAGCAGCCAAATGAATGTAAGAATGGAACCTCAAGGCAGCTGACTTTTGAACCAAAGAGGTAACATTGTAACTCTCCTTGATTTCTGGTCAGGAACACTGAGTACTCTGTGCAGTTCTGGAGGCCATACTATGAGACAAACATCAGACTGCAGGAAGGAATCCAGCATATGAAGCAGGGGAAAGGATATAATCAGACATCAAAGGGAGATATGAATGGGTTATCTAGACCAAGAAGGGCAGAGAAGGAAAGAGAAGCTGCTGGTAGCAGAATGTAGAGACCAACTACTACCTGGATCTGTAAAAATACTTATTCATAGAGATGGTTGTGGACCTAATCAAAGCCTGTGCACCAGCTTCGTCCCAGCAGAATGGAGGACAGCCACTGTCATCCCTGTGCACAAAGGTGGAGCGTCCACTGACCCAGGCAATTATAGGCCTATATACCTAACTAGCCTGATCTGCAAGGCCATGGAACACATTATCATGGACCTTATAAACAAGGACATTAGCAACTTCCAAACGCTTGATCCTGCACAGTTTGGTTTTGTCAAATGGAGATCATGCCTATTAAACTTGGTAGCCTTCTTCGAAACAGTCACTAAAGCCATGGATGAGGGCATGACAGTACACACCGCCTACCTTGAGCTAGCCAAAGCCTTTGACACTATTTCCCATCCATGCATAATAGATAAACTATCCCAGCTAGGCATCAACCCATTTGTTACCAGATGGGTTGCTAACTGGCTCACTGATAGAACCCACTCAGTCAAAATAGGGGAAGCCACCTCTAGTAGTAGACCCGTAACAAGTGGCATACCCCAAGGATCGGTCTTAGTGCCTCCAGTTTTACAGATATACTTCTCTGAGGTGCAAGCCAACACCAGTGGTCTGTGGCTGACCAAGTTTTCAGATAACTGCAAGCTGGGCACTGTCATAAATTCCCCTAGTGATGTGAACATCCTGCAAGAGGGCCTTAACCAAATTAATGACTGGTGCCAGAAGCATGGCCACAAACTGAATGCCAAGAAATGCATCATTATCCCCTTTGGGGAAAATGGTGTCCCCACTAATTATCACATTAATAACAATGTACTAAACACACAATCAGTAGTGAGGGACTTGGGCAGCCAGGTTGATAGCAACCTGACTTTTGAACACCATGTTGCCTCTGTTGTATGGAAGGGTTTCTACATGGCCCACCTCATAAGTAAGGGTATTTCACCCAGGAACAAGGAGGTCATAGCATCCCTGTACTCCTCTCTCTTATCAGACCCATTACTGAGTACAATGCCCCCTTCTACATGTACTTTGCCAAGCACATGCAGCAGATGGAGAGACCACAGAGGTTCCTGACCAGGAAAATCCAGGGTCTCAAAGCACCTATCCTATACAGATAGGCTAAAAGTCCTGTCCCTCTACTCAGTCTCATACAGACTGCTCAGAGGTGACCTGTGTCTGGCATACAAGGCCGTCTCAGACTCAGCCTTGATGGAGTTGCTGCATATCCGTAAGTCAAACTCCACTCGCGCAACTCTCACGCAAGGTCTCATCCTGGTCTGTGACATTAATAGAACTTGTTGGTGGGATAGATTTGTGTTCCAGTGGCTCCCCCATCTGTGGAATAGACTTCCTCTCCATGTTAAGCAGAGTACCTCACTAACCCTCTTTAACAGGAACCTGGATGACTAGATAGGAAACAGAAAATATACCCCTGGGGTCCCACCTGTGTCTCTGCTGAACAGGGAAAACAGTGCTGACCTTATGGGAACATGGGTGAAATTCTTGGCTAGGCTTATAAAGCCTCTGGGCCGATAGCCTAGGATCATCCTATGAACCTATGAACCTAATGAATAGAGTACTGGAATGAGTGTTTGAGGCAGAAATTTACAGAGGCATTCAGTAGGCATGGAACAGGTAGATAGGTAAAATGCTGAATGTATCTAAAAGGTCAGAGACCAAATCATATCTTCACACATTTAATTTGAAAATCAATAACAGTGTCACAGTTGCCATATTCTTTACCTGTAGGATGTTATTTAGCTGCCCTAATACTGCAGCAATTATGTTAGAGGACAAATTGACCTCCCATCTATTTAAATCATCTAAAACATATTTTTCACCTGAAAAAACTTTTATTTAACTAAATGAATGTAGTTTATTCTTTTGAAGATGGATGTAGAAAAGCACATTTAGTCAAGACCAAGAGACTAAATAATCAACTTAGCACGTTATTTTTTAAATGGTGTGGAGCAAAGCCCTCCAAATAAACCACTCGAGGGTGGGGGGTGGGGGGGGGGGCAGTCCCTCAATGAACTTTAAGGCCAACAAACTTAGAGGTAATTTCAACATTACATATGTTAAGTTGCCCATTATATCAGTCTTGTCTAAATGGATATCATTGAAATGATTAACAAAAAGAATTTGTATGGAAGCTAGAACAATCCTGGGATCTAAACCTTGCCTGTGATGTGAACAAAACATGCTGGAGGGACAGATATGTGTCTTAGAGATTACCCCTCCTTTGGAACAGGCTACCTATTTACGTGAAGCATAGCCCCTCCTTGACCCTATTCAAACACAATTTGGATCAATGGATGGGGAATCGTAACTTCACTCCTGGAACTGCACCTATGTCTCTTATGGACATGGGCAGTCTGCAAAATACCCAAAGGCATAGGCACAAACTTAAGCCATCCTCTATCCCTTAGGTATTGAAAATCTAGGTAAATCAGGTGGGTAATAATGATTAGGCTTGTAATGGCTTTTGAGCCATTAGCCTAGTAATCTCCTATGAACCTATGATCTCACATATAGTACAGATAGCTTCTAAATTCTCCTAATTCCCATCAAAGACAGCAGCACAGCGTAGCATACCAATATGTTTTCTGCAAACAGTCTTACATCATGAATTCTTGTATCATTTTGTTTAGGAGTTTTTTTCTTATCCTTCATTATATATGTGTTCTGCTTCTATAAACTGGATAAAGGAAACTTAATGGAAACATTCCAGATAAAGTTTGTGAAGTACCAATAATTTGTCACTGTTGACTGAGTAGGTCAGTCTGGATAATAAGACTTCACACCACAGAAATACACAGTGGTGGAAAGTGAAGGAAGTTATTGAGATTCGCAACCAAAAAATATGAACCTGCAATTTATTCTACTCTGACAACGAGAAAGTTTAGCTATGCCATGAAAATCATTTTAGTAGACAGTTTACACTGTGAATCAGTAATAAAAAAGCATAGAAAGCACTTCTGAGAAAGGCTAAAACGCCAGTGATTTATTGCACTGCTACTGTAAGTAAATGCAAGAGACAAAATACCTAAATAAGCACCTACATTTATGGTGACTAAGCTGTATAGTATTATGATAACACAGTACATCGTGAAGCAAAGGATAAACTGAAAAACAAAATAATATGGCACCCCATCAGGCCATTTTGGGGCATATCGTTTATAAACTACCTACCTAAAACAATGCAAACAGATGCAAGTACTGAATAAAAGATGAAGATACAGAGAAGCATTTTTATATTTTTTATTTTCTGGATGGAGCTTTACTTTAATGGCAATGGCAGTTCATCTGGGTAGGATCAGTATGAAGGAAGCCTATGCACTATGGCATTGTACTTCGACAAAAAATGTTTCCTTCATTTCTAGACTGAGCTGAATGGCAGATCCTGAAACATTCTCTCTTACCCATATCAAAGAATGGTTATTTCAAAAAAGGACCAATTAACTGTAATGTCCATCACTCTTTTACCATCACTAAATTTTCCAAAATTCATATGCATTCATATGTCATATATACAGACTATATGTTGTGTAGCTAAGAGTGGGAACTAACTGAGATAGACATTCTGTTTTTTCTAAAATCTGTAAACCTCCATCTGAGTAATCCCAGACTTGCATACCACACATATCTCTTGCTGGGTACTTTATTTTCCATCTATCCTTCTAAACTGTGGAAGCCTCCATTTTGGTATTCCCAAACTTGCATACCTAGACATGTGTCCTGTTGGCGGCCTTATTTTCCTATTTAAAAGCTATAAAGCAGGAATACACAACTATGAAATATATTGCACTACTACTGTTGGCCAAATACTACTTAATGTAGTAGAATATAGACAAATAGTACCCGCAGTAGTGGTGCTGCGGTAGCGTTGTCACCTCACAGCAAGACATTGTTGCGTTCGATTCTCAGCTAGAGCGTCTTCTGTGTGGAGGCATGCGTGAATGGGCGTGCCTTCGTTGAAGGTTGTGCATCAGGGCTGGTAACTCGGCACGTAAAAAAACAATACCAAACATTAGCGGACCAGAGTTCCACTGTGGCGACTCCTAACCGGGATAAGCCGAAAGACACAACAACAAAAGTACTTTATCTACCAAGTTCAACCATCAAACAATCCTGATTATTTTAATCTCTCTCTCTCTCTGTGTCACTCTTTCTCTGCCAGTGTACTGAGCCATAGTATCTCTGACAATTTCTGCTGCAAAAGTTAACACACTTTCACTACCAAGGAAACTTCTACATTTAAATTTCACTCTAGTTGCAAAAGTACAAAAGGAAAAATACCTTCTTCAGTTAAAACTTAATGTGAGGTAGTTTCCAAGAACCTTAAGAAACTTAAAGAAATATATTGGTCCCTCACTTCTGCATCACTGAGTTCCGTACTGTAGTGCTGAATCTGCTGGAGACACCCACACCCACACCCACACTCACAGGCCTTATACTGCTGAAAGCAATAATAAATTAACACTTTAACATATTTTACTCTAGCAGTCTAAAATTTCCCTGGAAAATCAATAAAAGCCCTTAACAATAAAATTAGATGTTGTGACTCAAGTCAAGTATTTTACAGTTCAAATACCTTGTCTTTGTATACATGAACAGTCTACTTCATTGATTGTTTTTGGTGGAAAACCATCTGTGGAGTGAGGTAACTACATTCATTGAAGTACCTAATTGGCCTTTCCCTCATCTCAGTTGTTCTCCAGCTATTATAGCTTCATTTCAAGTCAAACCCACTGCAGTACTGCTATTGGTTAACTTAGGTGTATGTCAACAGTAATCTAGCAGCTTGCATTACTGCCCTTAAAGTTATCAGGACTTGTCTTACCTCCTGTCGCACAGTAGTTTTACAGGTTGTTTTCCTGGTACTTGCTCCAGTTTGGGCCATAAACTCAAAACTACAAATGATCTCTCCAAATTCTCCAAAGAGTCTTTCATTGAAACTGTGAAAGCAGTTAACTGGTTCATCCTAAAAACACTGCCCTCAAATGATGCAGTTGAATACTTCCATACAGCATTTCTAAATATTCTTAACACCTTAGCCCCACAACATACAAAAAGAATTAAAAACAGCCATACCCTGTGGCTCACCAACCCATGCAAGCTCCTTATGAAAGACAGAGACAAAACATGGATTAACTGACAAAAAAAATAAATAAAAATGACAAAAAATGGCAACTATTCAGACAGTTAAGAAACCAAGTTAAGAAACAGATTAATAGAGATAAAAAGTCTTATCATATCACCTACAAAGCAGCCATAAAAACAACCCTAAAAATTCTGGTCCTCCATATGCTCTCTCAACCCAGCTACAAAAAAGGATCACAGCCCATAACCAGGCATTCCCCCTCTTCAAACAGCTACCTTTTTCAATACCTACTTCATAGACTGCATAGCCAGCTTAACCCGCAAACTCACCTAACACACCCCATTCCACGCAGCTAACTTGTCCTACCTTAGACCCAAGCACATATCATTCACAAAACTCACTTAACTGCAACCTCTCTGATACACACACACATAGGCAACTCTACCCATTTTACCTTTTGATGAGTTTCTATAATTCTCATAAAAAAAAACTTTTACATAAATTAAAATCTTGTTCCTCCTCAGACGACAACCTGTCACCAGAATACCTGACTATAGCTACAGATGCAATAGCATACCCAATTAGCAATCTTGTTAACAGATCAAATACAGAATCCTGTGTCCCTCCCTAACTTATGGAAAATGGCACATATTATCCCCTTACATAAGGGAGGTAATTCCACTGACATTACAAATTTCTGTCCCATAGCCATCCTGTCTCTCCTCTCTAAAATCCTTGAAAGATGTATGCATCAACAATTTCTCCACTATCTCTTACAAAATTAGTTAATCACCAAATCACAACATGGATTTCAGCCAGACCGCAGCACCTCAACTACATGACTATCATTTTCAGACACTGCCAATAAAACTTGCAACCAAGAGAGCCCACAAGATTTTTTGCAGAGGGATGCAAACGCAGATCCCCAACATGCAGCCCCCCCCACGTAGCCCCCCCCCAGACACGCAGCCATTCCAGTGTCCCATTACTTGGCTATTTCTTCCCAGTTTCCATAAACACTGTTCAAAACTCTCAGTATGCATACTTTTTTATTCTTTACTTCTACAATGAGTAAAGATATTTGGATTTAATTTACATTTATTTCAAATTTTATAGCACAAACACTGAGACATTTGCTAAACAAACCAATAGTCTTACATTGAAAACAGGCACCATTAAAACATCTCTGCCTTTGAAGCTCACATTCACTGAAACAGCATTGAAACTCACATTCAAAGAGAATGCGTCTGGGCAGTGGTGGGTTAAGTTTACCTTTGGGTTGTTTTCAAATCATAGGCCCTCTTGCACACATTTTTGGGACCATGCAAAAGTACTGTGATTCACCTTCCTGGTTGTATTAATTATAATATGTAATAATTTAATTATATCCCTTGTATAATACAACACCACTTGTTAGAGTGTGTTTTAAATTTATATTTTTGAACATTTTTCCAGTAAACAAAACATATGAACCAGTAATGACAAACTGCCTAGTTCAGAACATCTCAACCATAAAAGGCCACTCAAACTTCTGTCATTACAATCCACCAGTATCAGTCAGTATGCACGCTCTCTGCAGAAGTAAGATAATGAATAATTCCACATTAAAAAGATCTGAAACTAATGAAGAGATTGTTGCTATGAAACAACTTGTATGTCAGTGTTCCATCTACAAATTCAGTGCCTGTTGCCTTTGAAGAATAAATTGCCTATGTTACATTAAAATAAATGGTAAGCTGGTATATTGCAATAGAGAATGGATGACATTCTGAAAAAGAGGTTTAAAGTTACTAGGCGTCTCATCCAAAGGAGGGTATACTAAGGATTGCAGTACCCCACCCCTTAAAATACAAATTTACGTGCTGTGGGAGTTGAAGCTACAGCCCTCTGTATCAAGTTCAAGTATGCAACCTGCTGTGCTAACTAACACTGCTTTAAAACTGTATACCACAATAGTGATACCATTTGCTAAACAAAACAGTTGCACATTTTAAGCAGACCTAGCATGAGCAGCAGTAAACTTCTCTTCCCTTGAAGCTCACAAGTCCTTGAAAATGCACTTGAAAATAAATTCCACCTGCTAACTCTAACTAGGTCATGTCACTCTCTCTTTCTCACGTGCGCGCGCACACACACACACACACACACACACACACACACACACACACAGACACACACACACACACACACCATACCTGTCAATATCTTAGCACAAGTAATCTGGACAAACCTGTTATAATGTTGGGGACAAAGGCCCTAAACTATGGACATGTAGAAAGTTGATAGAATAATAGACTTTGTGTTGGAATGCATTTTCTGAAAGATATGAAGTCTGAAACTGAAATGCCCGTATTCGAATAAGCAGCCAAAGTGGTAAATCATCGTATAGTGTCAAATGAGGCATTGTTTTCAATTCACCTCGAAAAAACATCATTGTACACATGGAAGGGGGGACACCTGTTTCATCAAAATTAATCAAGCGCCAGCACATCAAAGAAAATGCAAACACAAAACCACAGAGCACCCAGCATAAAAGCATGCGGACATTAGTGTCACCAACCAAACTGGAACACATACCTTTCAACTGTCCCTGATTTTGGCTTTTTTTTTCTTTCTCTCAGAAAATGAGATGTATTGCACTGATAAACTTTCCCTCAGTATATTTTAAGTAAAGAGGGGAAAGTTGAAATGGAAAAATTTGGAGTTTTGCCAGTACATTTTTTTTTATTTCAACATACAGCATCAGATAAATTAAGAAAATCCAGGACCTGCCTGCGGGCGCCCTTGCTTGCAACTCTAATAAACTTGTATCTGCAGTATTTCCAGATCTTTCAAAAGCCTTTGACATTGTCCCTCACACTAAACTTCTCAATCAACTTTCCACCCTAGGCCTGTCATCTCCATCTATCCAATGGTTGTCTAGCTACCTTGCCAACAAGCAACAAGCTGTACAATGGCAAGGGTCCATCTCTGCATACCTTCCCACTTCCACAGGAGTCCCACAAGGATCCATCCTTGGCCCTCTACTATTCAAAATTTTTATCAATAACCTACATTCATCTTCTTGTGAAGGCACCTTGACTCAATATGCAGATGATTCTACCATCATCTGCCCTTCAAACACCTTAACTCACATCCAAGTAATCACTCAACAAGCTGTCATCTCCATGGAAACTTGGCTTACAAGAACACAACTCTTACTCAACACCTCAAAAAAACAAATTTATCCTTTACCCCCCCCCCCAAAAAAAAAAAAATCAGACCCCTAACAAAATCTATTTCAAAATTTTTTTGGCAAATGGCACTGAAATTATCAAGAGTCATAATAGATGATAATCTTAAATTTGACCTCCATATCCAAAGCAATATCAAGAAAACTCATCAAAAACTAGGTATGCTGTACAGAAACAAACATTTTCTGAGCACATCCACAAAAATTATTCTAGCTAAAAACTACCTTTGTCCCTCCTTAATCTATGGAGCCCCAAATTCTAATCAATTTACAGTCATCAGTCATCCACTAAAAACAAAGTTGAAAGCTGCTACAACAAAATTGCCAAGTTTTCTACTAATTTATCCTCCTTTCCCCATCACTGTAAAGCTCTGCTTACCCATAGCTGGCTGGAACTCCTCCAGCTCTCCTACATTCAACTTATAGCAGTACATAAATCATACTCAAACCATTAGCCTGCCCAGCTCTTACCCCTTTATTCAACAGATAGTTCCCTAAAAGAACTCTCAGATCAGAAGACAAACAACTTCTCACCTTAAATAAACCAAATAAATCTCCTGGGCAAAGCCTATTCTTGTACTCAGTAGCAAATATGGAACTCACTATCTCTAACCACCAGAACTATTCACCCTTAAATGCTCCCTAAAAGAATACTTTACAAAATCATGGACCTGCTCCTGCGGCAACCCTGGCTGAACTTACTATACTTCACTCACCCATTCAACCTAAGTCCCACCTCACAACCCTCTCTAGCCTCCTACTCCACTCCTTTCTTTTGTTTTCCCACTGCCTTACCTTATCCACTTTATTTCTGCAGACCTTCCTTCTGCCTCTTTCTCCTTCCTCCCTACGCATCTACCTAAAGACACCCTACCTTGTACTCTTCTTATAATCTCCTTCTCTCCATCCTTCATCCTTCTATAACCATAATATGAACACCTCTCATACTAAGTTAGCACTCAATTTCCTCTCACTGTCTCTAATCATGTAATCTCTAATATCTCTTTTAAATTTCTTATTAGAACTGTCTCAGGTCTCATTTACTGCAGACTAATCTGTGTAACAAATAATATCACTAATGAGTTTTTCCTCACATATTTTCTCCATCTCATGTTATTGTTTTTCATTGCACTCTACTGTAAAACATGTGTTCTATGTTTTTCTCATTACAACATTTTTTCAGTCCTATGTTTTATAGTGTAACACGATGCCGTGTGATTTAAAATATCTGTAATTGATTTTTGAAAGATTGTGATTGTGGAGTTTTTTCTCCAGGTCTCCGCTGAAAATGGGATCTTTCTGGCCCAGTCGGACTTTCCCAGTAAACAAATGTCAAATAAATATAGTAAATCTAATAATTATGTCCCTAAAATGTGAAATACTTCCATTCAAAGGACTTATAATTGTAGGGAAGACATTGTTCTGCCTTTTCCTGGGCAGATATTAAATTAAATCTTCAATGAGATCAGGTTGTATGTGTATTGTTGATTGGTTCTCATAGGTTCATAGCTTTTTTATTAGGCATATGGCCAAATGAGACCACCAAGAAGCTCAGCCATATCACCCACTACTGAGGGAAGACCAACAATGCCCCATTAAGTAGACTAGAATAATGTAAATATTGAATAAAGCTTCAGTGCTTTCAGTGTATGTGTGTGGGTGAGTCCCTGGAATGATTATATGGGCTACTTAATAAATTTGATTTTGGTTGTCAGTAGTAACTGACAGGCCGTATATTGTAAGACTAGTTGTTGTTTTGTTTACAACAAATATTTTTATAGGATCATAACTGGTGCTTTCCTTGTATAATAGCTCTATAGTTTATTTTGCATTCTTGTTATGCTTGTTTGGGCCAAAAAAATATGAAATAATGTTTTAGACTTTATTAGGAGAGCAGATAGGATATTGTTTACTTCAAGAAGAGTTCAAGCTAAAAGAAGGCTATTTTATGTTTGATGTTCAAAGATTTTAAGAAGTATCAAAACTTCATAGATATCTGGTGAGTTTTGTAATTTAGAATGTTAATAGATTAACCAAACCAGTAGTGTTTACTTATCTTAGAAAAAATAACTTATCTCAGTTACTGATGGAACATTTTGATTATTGTTGTTGTTAGAGTTGCAGGTGCCACTTCTGAAAGCAAAAAAGTTATGAGTGATGCACCACAAGGCTTAATGTTGGGCCCTCTCCTATTTGGCATCTATTTCTCAGATCATCAGGCTTGTATTCCTGGCTTATGGTTATTTAAGTTTGTAGATGATTGTAAACTAGGTTTTGTTATTCAATCTTCCACTGATTCACAATTGTTCCAACATGGGTTAGACCATGTTAACATGTGACGAAATGACAATGGTCTCAAATTAAATGTTAATTTTTTTAACATGGTGTATAGGTTACACATTCCTCCATTCAGACAATATTGCAAGGAATCTAGGCACTCTTGTTGATAACTCCTTATTGTTTAACCATCATGCCTCCAAGTAGTTCAGAAAGCCATTTGTCTGGGTCATATAACTTCCGCATCTCAGCTAGATTAAAAGAATTCTTAATTCCCCATTACTCATATCTCTTCAGACTCATTATTGAACATGATGCACATTTTGGAGTATATTTGTCTAAGCATATCATTCAACTTAAGAGACCTCATAGATTCATAATTAATATGATCAGTGTCCTCAAAAATCTTAGTTATCAGGATAAACTGGCAGTCAGCTCTCTGTGTTCATTCCCCTTTGGACTCCTCTGTGAAGATCTTTGTCTAGTCTTTGAGTTGAGAAAGACACAACCCACTTTGACTTCCTATTTCTTCATAGAACAAATGGTAACTCAAATACCCAGTTAAAGGAACTAAACCTTTGTCAGCAGATAAAGAAGACAGATCGGCATGATAGCTTCTTATCTCAATCTATCCCTCAGCTCTGGAACAAGCCTTTAATATCTGTCAAGCAGAGTACCACCTTTGCCACCTTCACCATAAACTTAGATACTTGGATGGGCATCCTAAAATTATCCCCTGATCTATATTGTCTTGCCTTCCTTGAGGAAAGAGGAAACTTTTGAATAGGGTTTTTTGGCTGGGCTTGTAGAGGTGTACAGACTGATTACCTAGTACTTACCTGTGAACCTATGAACCTATGAACTTAGACAGTTGCTTTACAGGAAACACTCTGATATGACCAGGAGTATGATGCAGTGAAAACAGGTAACTGGTCTTAGGGCGAGCATCCCCACACTTCCCAAAAGCCTATTCTTTGTGATCACAATTTTCGTGGGATAAGTGCTGCTCTGGACACAGTGTGAAACAAACACCCTTTCTCAATCAACCACCATGCAGCTGGTCCTTATCTTCCACACATTCTCTGACAAAACACACATATCACTTCCTACCAAGACACAAACATACACAGACACACTAAAAGCTCTAGAACACTGCTTCCTAATCCAAACACAGACACCACAAGCTACTGATCCCTGATCAAATATCATGCACATAAATACACACTCACCACTAGCACTGGACCAAGCATATCACAAACTCCCAGTCCACTCCAGAAGCCTCACCTGCACTCACACCATTAAAATCTTACCCATGAATATGATATTGGGGGTTGGATGGTTAGTATTTCTAATAAGTTTAAATACATGGTATTTGTTTCCTGGGTCATAGAGGGGGACCTATAGCTTGCAAGTAAGTGGTATTGGATTTTACCTATGGTGATTTGAACATGGAGCACCTCAAGTGCATTGTCTTGTTTGACCAGCCTTGAAGCATGTTTATTTTTGATGCAAATAGAGACACCTCCACCTTTAGTCCCTGCCTGTGAAGTAGCTGGACTAAATGTGTGGAAGGCATTATAACCCTGCACTGTTGGTGTGCTGTCCGTGGCTTTAAACCACATACATCTCTGAGACCACACAGACATCAACATTCTGTAGTGCAAAAAGAGCTTCCAAGGAGTGGAGTTTTTTGTTTAGACTCCTAGCACTGAGCAGTAATACCCTTAGATTTTCTTGGTTTTGATTTGCTATGTTGGAAGTACTTTCAGTTTGGCATTGCCTAAAAATGGCACTATGGAGGAAGACAATGTTTTAGCTAACATTTGAAAGCCTAGAGGGGAGAGGTGCAGATCATCCCTGGCAAAGCAGCGTGGTGTGTTGACCATCTCCTTCTATGCTGACAAATATTGCACCCTCTTAGAATGACACCAGAAACTAAGCCAATTATTAAAGTTAATCATCTTTTGTTCATATTGTGGCATCATCCTTGGAGAAGGTAAAATGCAGTTCAATGCTAGGCTCATACCAGCCTGAGACACATATTCCGAAAGTTCTATGATGTGTCTCTTCATATAGTCTAGGGAGGTACGTCTCAGGTCATTTGCTCCCACATGGACTATGACTGAGTCATATTGGTAATTTTGATCCAGTGATCCGAGTGCATGCGTAATGTGATGGATCCTAACCTCTGATAAGCAACTGACCGTAACGTTCTCCTTACTCAGCCTGGTGAGAGGGACATCAGTGTGTTTCACAATGGAGTCTCCAATTACTAGAATATTGGATTGTGTGGTGACTTACCTTATGGGCTTAGAGGTAGAAGCTCCATGAGATAGAGCTCTATGTGTTGATGTGGGTGTAGTTTTGAAAGAGTGCATTTGGGGTTTCTGAGGACATTTCTTATGTGTACTTTATCTAGGAGGTCTTTGTGGTTTAGGAAGGGTACATGTAAGTGCCTCAGTATATGTGGGTCTCTATGTCTGCTTTGAACTGGGTGTGATAGGTGCAGCATGTGTACTACTGATAACCTTATTGACATTAGGAGTACTTTTATGTGATAGCTTTGCCTCCAGTGACATTGTGTAAATACATCTCTCTCATACCGTATGTTTGTTTGAGAATTAACTGGTTGTCAGTAAACATGAGGCAATTTCTACATTGCCTCAGGATTCCCATATCCACCAAGCCAGTAACAGAGACAGTAGGAAAGTTCATATTTGTGGCAACAGACCCTTTTTTATTGATTAGACTATTGGAATGAGAATATCAATCACTGTCAGGAGTATCCGGTTTGCAACTATGTGGACGGTGCTTGTCACTGCAAACTAGTTGTCCTGTGTGCAACTAGATATTGGAGAAATTTCAATTGTGCTTTTACAGGAAAAATGTCACTCAAGGTGTCTGAGTCTGTACAGAGCACTGCCAAACACTTGAGGGGAAACTAATATGTAGACCCTGAAAATTTAAGGATGAAGTATTTAGATAAATATTCTGAAGTTAGAAAGAAATCAAGCAATACTTACTGAAAACAAAGAATTAGTTTGTCAAGAATGATGAAAAGAGGGGAGTCACATGAATGGCTACTGCCTGGCTACTACTAATGCTGGTCTCACCACAGCTTCACTCTGTTGGCATACAATACTCCTTTGCTTCTTCTCTCACCAGAAGCAAAATGTTAGCACCAAATCCAGGAAGAGAAGCAGGCCACAACCTGTTAGGTGATCCACAGTCTTGTCCCAGATGATGCAAGGGTTTGTAGGCTTGTAGTCTTTTTCTGGTAGATGCCTTGAATAGCAACCAGACCAATCAGGTATGTTAAGCACAGACACTCACTCTCCAACCAGAAAGAATCAGGAATCAATGCACTCTGCTCCTACACTTACCAGGCTCAGAATATAAGCACAGATTCCAAGCTGTCACCTATAAAGCAGTTATTATGCTTTCTGGTGATCAGCAGTCTCCAGGAAATAATGTCACTGTATTCCTTCACTCACCAGGAGAAAACAGAAACACTAATCTTAAGATAACTACTGAGAGCCAGAATGTGGGCTGTCCAATAACTGGTGGTCTTGCAATAGACGCTTAAAGGTAAGATGAAAACAAATATGAATTACTGCAGTCCAAGGTATTGTGTTTCTAGGAAGTAAAAGGAGTTTGCTGCCTTCTCCTTCCCTCCAAGTCTGTGTGATATATATAAATTGAGATTTGAGGTTTCAGGCAGTCTTGTTCTTCTGCAAAAACACCTCTTACCTCCTCATCCTGTAATTATTCATATTTTTACAACCATTTAGTTTGATGACTTGGATGAAAATTTATATTGGATCTGGTTGAACAATTTTGCAAACATGCAAAAGAGTGAAATAAAGTATAAAAGACATGATCAAGTTCAAAAGACATATACTACACAAGTGAACAGTAGAAATTTTAGAATATAAACCGTATATGCAGTAGCAGATGTATTATAACATGAAGAAAGGTCTACTAGTAAATAAAATGAGTTGTATGAATACATGATTCATAAGTTAGAAAATATAATAAAATCACATGTTAAAATGACAACAAAGAGAAAAGTAAAAGTACTAATAGAAGCAACATTATTTAGAAATATTAAATATGAGCATAACTTGACATTTAAATTCTGAATCATATTTGCAAAGAACACAAAATAGCCTGTATACAATTCAGGCAAACTATTGCTAATAAAAGAATGTATTCGTTTGAGTCATTATTTATTACATTTGTAAACTAGAAATATCCATTTGGGAAATCCCATTTTAGCAGAATTCTGGAGAGAAAGGCTCCACTGCAAAATTAACAATGTTGAGAAATTTAATACACAACATGTTAGGAGTGGAATGTTAGCTCTGGTGGCATAAAAGGATAAAGGCTTAGCTACAAACTACATACTCCAAGTTTGGTTAGTGCCCTATTGGCCTACCAGAGCTGGTAAGGAAGGATGGAGATATCCAAACAAGATAGAAAGGTGGTGAGGAGACAACTGCACACTGCTATGACCTCCTCAGAGGAGGGGCAGCAATGGAAACATGCAGCCTGAGTCAGGCTTTAGACTCTCTAAGCCACTACCTGGTGATAACATTGAAGGTGAGTGTACAGAAGTGTGTACTTACATGGAAAAGGTATTGTAGACTTCTGAGATGATGTGGCTCTGACATCTCCCTACCCAGGGGTGGTAGTTATTGCCAGTACAAATGCATTCATTGCTATGATACCTGTGAGAGCACTAAGTACTTTCATGGCTGTTGGAATTTTGGCCCTCTTCAGACATTTTCCCAGAATTAAATTTCTAATGTTGGGGGATGAATGGACTGTGTGTCCAGCTGGGGGAGGCTTGACAGTTGGCATGCATGTGCGGGGGTACAACAGAGCATATAGAAAAACATATTAATAATGAATAAATATAAAGCATCATGCAGCATACAAAATAAAAAAGAGAAGAATATGAAACTTCTGTTATATAGTGTGTTAAACTAATGTATCAATGAGATCCTGTACCAAGGTGTACTGCAACATACAATGATTGTACATTCGATGAACTTACCTGTCATTAAAGTGTTCTGGCATAGAATAAGCACTTAATGTTTGCACCATGATATATGGTGCCTCTAGAGTCATGATGCATTTTTCCTCCTGTATCTTTTTTTTTCATTTTTATCTGACTTGTTTTCTATAGCATTCATGATTAGACTTTTTCACGTTGCGGTCATCTGCTGACCTATGTGACCAGTGATGTGAAGGTAGGGTTAGCCTGGGGAAGAATGCATTGATTATAATTTGACACATCTCCAAACATTTGTGGAATGCCTCTGTTAAAGTCTATGGATGTATTACTACACAAAGCTTACTTTGACTTCACCAAGAATTCAATTTTTTTTTTTTGGGGGGGGGGGGGTTGGGGTCCATGGCTTAATGAAAAGTTGATGCAGTATTTTTTTAAGTTAAAAACTGACATATATATATTAAAATTGGCAGGGTGGAAATGTATCATTGCACTAAAACCACTAATATGCCAAGAAGTGAAAAGAAAGAAGGCTGGGTCTTACAGAAAGTAAAACACATTTATGTACAGAACAAATGGCATAAGAAGGAAATACATTACCCAGATTTCAAAATCATAAAAAAATATGAGAATTGTAAAGATGACATTACAGTACCAGTGACAGGAAGATATCTATTAAAAGGCAGTAAGTTAATTGTTTTAGAAGCCTTACAGGAAAAAGTTCATAGAGGTTGCTAATGAACAGTACTTGAAGACTGAAAAAAGCAGGGCATCAGTGGGAGAAAAATAACATTCCCAAGATAGGACTCCATGTTGCACAACATATTAAATATCAAATACCGTCAGCACTGTGAATGTGGTCAGGTATCAGTAGAGATGTTATAGCACAACTGATGAGTATTCATGGTCCTCAGTTTTAGAACCTTTTGACAGTATCTAAAGATGTCCTTAGTTTTCAGGATACCAGAAAACTTTAGATCAGATAACTGTCCACTACTAAATAGTTTCATAGAGCTTTTTTGTGAACCAGCCTAGTTTCCTTTCATTGTGGGACATGGATCCAGGAATAGCATAAATGAACCTGAGGGCTCATTTTAAAGAGTATGAGTTGGTGAATCTTCATATCTACTGGTATTTCTAAAAATACAGTTCAAGAATACTTCTAGGAAAATAATTGAATATGTTTCTGCATACGCTTTGAGAAGTTAAAACAGAAACACATTCCTTGATGTCTAAATGAGTGCTTTCATCTCTAGTTCATTCAAATGTGGGCTGTACCATAGAAAATGATGTCACTACTGCATCAGGCAAACAGGTTAGTGGATAAAGTGGAAAAGGTATAATAATTGCCAAAATGATACTTGTGCCATAGAAAATACCATATTTTCATAGTGCTATGAAGATTCACAAATACTGTACAGCTAATCACGGAGATAATTCCAGCTAGCTTGATGTTTAGGTATCTGCATTAATTTTTTTTTCAAATTCAGGTTTATTAAGTTCTGTGCAACCAGTCATCACTGTAACAAGAAGAACAACAACAAAAATAAAAACAAAAATTCCATCTGTTGTACAAGCCAAGAAAAGAGCCAGATGAGATGGTCAAACCTAGAAACAATCAAAATAAAAATAAGAAACAGGCACAAGAGACCGTGGAATGTGCCTTATGTGTACCCTGAGAGGGTCTTACACTGCAAGTCATGATATAGCTTCTGGAAATGCTCATGTGAGCGTGTTTAGTGACAAAATATTATTTCTCTGAAGTTGAGATATGTGAACACAGAACAAATGCAGCTACGATGGATGTCAAAATCCCTGTGCTAATGACCATATTAATATGTATGATCTTTTGGTATCAGCTCTGTAGAACTCATTGAATATATTGTACTTTAGAACTAAAAAACATGTAATCTCCATGGTATCCCTGAAGTCTCAAACAACCCACTAAACAAATATGTTGTATCTTTCAGCTTTTCCCAGTTAGGGGTCACCACAGTGGAACTCCGGTCCACTAATGAACCAAAACAGTGTAAGAAACTTTTCTGTGTGGAAGATATCTCTAGTTAATCACTGTATATTAATCAGATCAGATAATGGCAGTAGAAATAGCAAACTTAAACTCGTCCTAAGTAAATAAATAAATAAATAAATAAAAATTATATAATTTGAAATATTGTACAGAATTACTAAGTATTCAAAAGTAATCCAAGCAGGTTAGGCAGTCTGTTTCCAGACAAAAATCCTTTATTAAGTACACAGACAAGCAATCCAAGTAAAACAAAAATAACAGAGTGATAGTTTCCTCACAAGCTAACTGTAAGTTATTTTCTTTCTTAAATAGTACCAATTTGGTGGCATGTGGTTTTCTTTACATACTATAAAGTAGAGTTGTTTTCAGTTATTTAAGTGTAATGAGGATTTTAAACAGGTGATGCTGTTCTTTTTTTCTTTTCTTTCTACCTTCTCTCTCTCTTCTTATTCAGTTTTAAGAAATGCAGGCACTGCAATATATAAAAAAGCCTGTTTTAAAAGCATGATAAAAGAAAATTAATGTGCTTTTTCTCATTTTTGCATGGGGAAATGACTGGATTAAAGACTTTAGACTGATTTAGTAACACGTTTTAAGAGAGAGCAAGTAAATGAAAAACAACATTGAATATTATGAGGCTTTTTCTAGCAAATACATGCATGCTCAGTAACAATTCTGCCATTGGTCTTTATATTTCCATGGAAACAATCTGATAAAGAGAAACTGGCTGCCTGGTTCTCATGACTCCATGGAGACAATCTGATAAACAGAAACTGGATACATTCTGGTAGAGAGCGATTGGCTGAGGAAAAAAAAGAGAAATTAGCTAAGAAATAATGTTCCCTAAAAGCATTCAGGAGTTTTCCCAAAGTAGATAATATTCTCTGAAAGCATTCAGGGGCTTTCCCAAGGTAGTTAATATTCTCTGAAAACATTCAGGGGTTTTCCCAGCTGGGAGAGCTATAAAGATAAGACAAAACGAATCAGCACTTAGTAAAAGCACAGGCTGCACCATGGATCTTAGCGTGGATGACCTTTCTTTTAGGTTAACTCAGGTGTGTGAGTGTGGCTGTCAGTTTGGGACTTTTGTTCCTATTAGGAGGGCAAAACTTCAATATTTGAAGGTGTATATAGTTTTGTGTGTTAGTATTAAGTTAATAGGTTTTAGGGGTAGTGGGGGTGTGTTTGTTTATTTTTTTGTTTGAGGTCTTTCAATAAAACAAAAAGTTTTATAAGATGTGACATAGACTCAAATGTATATAATAAGAAACAACTGTATAAAAGTTCAACCTGCCAAACAGTGTATGCATGTAACACAAAAGCTGGAACTAGACATTTAACAAAAAAGGTATTAGACATAAAAGGTGGGAATAATACATTTTTAATTTTAATACAATGATGCTTTCTTTAATGTCTTTAAATGTAAATGGCCTCACGGATAAATACAAACAAGAAAGAGTAGTGAACTATATTAAAATGTAGAGTGCAAATAGTTATGTTACAGGAGACACACTTAGAAAGAACTGAACATGTGAATGTGATAAAGAAAGGTTTTCAAGATGGTTATTCAGTGGAATATCTGGGAAAGAGGAAAAGATGAGTACTTATATTATTTGCAAGAGGAGCTCCAATAGTGGTAGAAGAAGATAAAAAAGATAATATTGGCAGATTTGTAGTGATAAGGGGTTACTGCCAAGAGAGGAGGATTATACTGGCATGTATTGCATTCCACCTAAAACTGCTGTAATGGAGCTTAATAAAATTAGGGAAAAATTATTAGTTTTCAGCAAGGAATATTACTTATAGGTGGGAACTAGAATTTGATTTGCAGCAGTAAAGATGTCTCTGGGGGCCCTGAAGGGAGACTATAACAAAGGAGGGTAGATCTTTGAAGAAATTTATAAACATATTTGGCATGGAAGATGCAAATTCCATTACAGGAGTTTGGAGTGAATTTACATATTATTCCCCAAGATCTAAAAACTGGGCTAGGCTAGACAGAATTTACATTTCACAGGAACAAGTGCTTTTAATTGAAGGTCTTGATACCCACCCAATAACTATTTCAGATTATGCGCCAATAGTAGCTAAAATAAAAACACAGGGTAATGAAATAAAAATGAGACATTGTCACTTTCCGACCTATCTGTTGAAAAGGGAGGAATTTAAGGAATGGGTAGTAGAGATTATTCAGGAGCTGTTAGGATAGAAATTTCTTCTGAAAATATAGCTAGAGAGTGAGATAAAATTAAGGTGGAGTTTAAAAATAGGGTGGAAATAAAATAAAGGGAGCTATGTTTAAGAAGCAACAAGACTTAATTAGAGGGACTGACAAATGTTAAAGTATTGTAGAATAGGGGGAATCTCACATAACAAGAAGAGAATCAACTGCAGAATGCTAGGGAGAAAATAAGGGATTACCTCGATAATATGCACAAGTTTAGAAAGATTGCTGTTAAGCAACTGTTTTTTGATAATAAAATTAGAGCACAAAAACTTTTAGCACAACTCCTCATGCAACAGAAAGTGGAAAGGACTGTTGCCAAACTTAGGGAGCCTGTAACAAAGTAGGTAATAAGAGATCCTGTAGAAATATTAGTAATATTTCAGAAATTCTATGAGAGTCTCTATAAAACAGAGAAATATGAAAATCAAGAAAATACGCAAATGGAAATGCTTATGGAAGAATTAAATATGCTAAGGTTAGAGGTAGATGAGGCTCAATTACTAACAGTTAGGACAGGAGGAGATGAGATAAAAATTGTGAAGTATAACCAATCTACAACAAAGTCCCCAGGAATAAATGATATTCCTTGGGAAGTTTGGAAGCTAAAATGAAAAAAAACTGATGAAGTTCTGGAAGGTTTTGTTTAACAATATCTTAAAAGGTAGAGAAGCACCACCATCCTGGAAGAAAGCAGTTTTAGCTGCAATAACTAAAGAGGGTAAAGATCCATCAGATCCAGCTTCATACAGGCCCATTTTAATACTAAACCATTATTATAAAGTGTTCATGTCTATAATGACTAAAAGAACAGTAAAAGTAATGCCAAAACAGATAGATATGGATCAATGTGGTTTTGTGGAGGGGCGGCAAACATTTGATAACATTAACAGAACACTGATGATCCAGAGGGAAGCAGAATGTAAAAAATACCATTGTTGTTGGTGGGTCTTGATGCAGAGAAAGCATTTGACAGAGTAAGCTGTGACTTTATGAACATGGCAGTGGAAGAATTTGCATTTCCTGAAAAAAAATACAAGGTTATTTAGGAGAATATTTTATTTTATTTATTTATTTTATTTATTTTACATTTGTTGACCGGGAGAATCCAACTGGATATATGTCCATTTTCAGCGGAGGCCCGGGGAGAAAAGCTCCACATTTAGAGTAAATTACATACAGGATAAAATAGATACATATTAATACATTATTGTAATAACCAACAGAGTTGCAGGATAGCATTCATAGACAAGACATAATTAGGAAAAGATAGGCACAGGCAAAGAGTAATTTTACTTATACTAGATAGTCTAACTTTTCAAGGAGTGAGAATAGTGTTAGGTAGTGTAGAGATGATTGAAAGAATCATTACGGGGGTAATAGAGAAGATCAGAAGAGTACAACAGAAAGGAGATTGCTTGATAGATGAGAAAAGAAGTAGGCTAAGTTGGAAGAAGTTAATCTGGATATGAGCATTGGCAAAGCCAGTGAGACTGGAAATGGTGGGTAAGACTTTTTTTGAATTGGGGTAGGGAGGTAATGGTGGTAATAATGGGTGGGAGGGAGTTCCATATCTTACCAATGGAATTGGCAAATAATGCATCTCCTCCAGAGTTAAAGGATTTGACTGTTTGAATGAGTGTCCTACACGAGGACCGAAGGCTATTTAGATTGGTGTATGGTATGATTAAATTCTCCAGTGCTGGGGACTTTTCAGGGTGTTTGAGTATTTTGAATGCCTCAATGAGTTGGTTTAGTTGAAGAAGGTTTGGGAGTTCTAACCAGCCAAGGTATTTTAGGTTAATACAATGATGAGTTCTATATGGTTTGCCAGTTGCAAATCTGGCTATGTGATTGTAGGAGCATGATAGTTTATTTAGGTCTGATTTATTAAGGTTGGTAAACAATGGAGGCGTATAGAAGGGTAGAGAGTAAATCTGCGAGCAAGGGTTACTTTGCATTTGGTGTTAGAAAGGATTTGATTCTATATAGTGACCCCAGTTTCTTGTTAACGGTCTTAATGGCTTGATTAATATGGATGTCGAATTTGAGTTTATTATCAATGGTCACTCCTAATAGTTTCGTGTGGGAGTCTGGGGAGATAATTGTCCCATTATTGGATTGTATGGTAAAGGCAGTGTTTGGGAGTTTTTGGGTAGGATGGAAGAGTAATAATTTGGTTTTCTTTGGATTCAGAATTAGTTGCCATCCAGATAGCCACTTTTCTATTGCTGTGAAACAGCTTTGGGTGTTAGATAGTAGTTTATCAAGGGATTTGTCAGAGCATATTAATGTCGAGTCATCGGCATATTGAATACAGGTGGCCTCAGGGATGACTTTATGGAGGTCATTAATAAAGACTGAAAAGAGAAGTGGACCCAGTATGGACCCCTGAGGAACTCCAATGGTGTTTGGAAGGAGGTTGGAGAGCTTATTTTGCCAAAGTACTGCTTGCTTCCTACCAGAGAGATAGGCCTGAAACCAGTCTAGAGTTAGGTTATCCAGGTGGAGATTTCTTAGGGTATCATGGAGTAGTCGGTGGTTTACCATGTCAAAGGCCTTTGATAAGTCTAGAAAGAGTGCTGAGGATATATTTTTGTTATTCGGTTTTGGTTTATTATATCAGTAAAAGAGAGGAGTGCCGTAGTAGTGCTGTGATTGGGTCTAAAGCCATGTTGAGAGTTGGTGAGGAGATTGTTCTGGGTAAGATAGTGAAGGAGTTGTTTGTGTAGACATTTTTCCATGATTTTGGCTAGTGGTGACATTATGGCTATAGGCCGGTAGTTTGATAAGTCAGTGGATGAGCCACCTTTGTGGAGTGGGATTACGTATGATATTTTCCATATTGAGGGAATTGTAGATTCGGAAATGGTACGATTAATAAGTATAGAGATGGGGTAAGCTATGTCCTCTGCAGCTATTTGTAAGTATTCAGCTTGCAGGAGGTCTGCGGAGAGGATGCTTGGTTTAAGCTTTTGAAGTAAGGATCTAATGGAGGAAGTGGAGACTGGTTGTAGGTGGAAAGTGTGAAGAGTTTTTGGAGTGAGTTCTGTAGCAGTGGAGGCTGTGGTGGATAGTTGGTTAGCTAAGGCTTGGATAGTATCCGTAAAGAAAGTGTTAAAGGTATTGGCTACTTCTTCAGGGTTTTTATCTGCTATTATTTCTGGGGTAGGAGTGGAGGATTTCCCAGGATGGAGAAGGTTATTTAGACCTGCCCAAAATTTTTGAGGGTTGTTTTGGTGTTTATTTTGAAGTTGGCAGTAGTAGTTTCTTTTGTCCATTAATATGGCTTTTTTTGTCATATTTCTTTGTTGCTGGAATTTAATGCGGTCTGTGGGCGATTTGGTTGTACGCCATTTTTCCCAGGATTTGTTTCTGAGTTTTATTTTAGATTTTGATTCTTTTGTAAGCCAAGGTGTAATATTTGTTTTAGTTTTGATTAGTCTTTTTGGGGCATGAGTATTAAGTATTGTTAGGAAAGTGGTATTAAACTTAGAAACTGCCTCTTCTAGGGGGAGATACTTAAGAGTTGCCCAGTTACAGGATCTAAGTTCCATTTTAAACTTTGAGAGGTCAAAATGTTTCTTATTTCGAATTGACTTATCGTGGGAGGTGTAGGACTACCTGTTTTATTTTTCCTTATATATGTTATAAGGTGATCGCTGAGTTCATTTGGGAGGGTCCCAGATGTATACATTTGGGGTTGACTGTTTATAAGGATCCAGTCTAGGATACTCTCTTTTTGGTTAGAGTTCCCAACTCTGGTAGCAGAAGTGATGGTCTGAGAGAACCCATGAAGATTTATATGGGTAGGGTTAGTCTCTGAGGAGCATAGGTACCAGTCAATGTTAATATCACCCAGGATTATAGTTTCCTGTGGGTAGTTATTGGTTAGCCAGTTAAGAATGCTCTCCAATGTGTCAGAGTTTTTCCCCGGGGTAATGTACATTACAATTAGATTAATACTTTTTTTTCTATTTAGCTGTAGTTTTAGAGCAAGTATCTCAGCATTAGAGATTTGGGGTGGTTGAGTAGGGTTAAAACTGACATTTAGATTGCTTTTGTAGAGCACTGCAATACCACCACCCTTTTTTTTTATACGGTCAGCTCTATGTATATTATAGCCCGGTGGTATAATCTCATTGTCATTGGTCCCTGGTTTTAGCCAAGTTTCTGTTAAACACATAATATCTGGGAGGTGGGTAGCTAGTAGAGCATGCAGGTTGTGTATTTTATTGTTGATGCTTCTAACGTTTAAGTGGCAAATTTGGAGGGAGTTAGTATATCTTGGTGGGCTATTAGAGTTGATTTTTGCTGTGGGGCCAGGGTTCGGGTGGACATCTCCATCTTTAGTGATGTTTTTTCTGAGATATTCCACCAGCCTCATAAGTTTCTGCAACAATTTCTGCCCTTGTTTAGATTTGGGGCGTGTTTGGTCTGGTTTGTAAGGGTAGTAGTAATTAGAATTTGTGGTTTTTCTGTGTAGTTGTTGGGTTGTGTGGTTGGTATTACACAGAGGTAGGGGAGCTTTAGTTTGATATCTGGGGTAATGGAAACCTGAGTAGGGTTGATCTTCATATTTGGTTATAAGGTAGAGTATGGTAATTACTGATAGTAAAAAGGATAAAATTTTTAGTGTTGCCCTTCTTTTTCCCTGTAGGGCAGATTTAGTTATCTTTGAGCTGGGGTGCATTGCTGTAGGAGGAAAGTAGGAGCCTTTGTTTTTTAAAGTTTGAAGGGGAGGAAGGTTTTGGTGTTTGAAAGGGGGTGGGGGGTAACAGGAAGTAAAATTTGGTAGGCTAAGGAGGATAGAGGGGCGTGGCTACCTAGCTATAAATGTAGGACTACTGGGGGCGGGTGGGATTTGGGGGCAGGGCGGGGCGCGAGCCAGCTTAGCGAGGGGAGCGGGGTTTTACCAGTTCCAAATTGACTATGGGCAAGTGGAAAACAGGCAAGTAGAATGTTAATGCAGGAAGTAACCCAAAATACAATATACTCTAACTGTGTTTTAGGAGCTCTGTTTGTTTCCAGAAGCTTTGGGAGATGTACTATTAATTTCAATTTATATGGACTTTACTGCCGTTTCTTTGAACCCAGTACACCAGCGGTTATACTTGTATAATAGTACTTATTTTAGTTTAGATAGACTCTTGGTAAAGTGATTAACCTTGGTTTTTTCAGAATTGAAGGCACCAAGTGATGAGAGCTTTTCGAGGGCGAGCGGAGCGGGGTTTTACCAGTTCCAAATTGACTATGGGCAAGTGGAAAACAGGCAAGTAGAATGTTAATGCAGGAAGTAACCCAAAATACAATATACTCTAACTGTGTTTTAGGAGCTCTGTTTGTTTCCAGAAGCTTTGGGAGATGTACTATTAATTTCAATTTATATGGACTTTACTGCCATTTCTTTGAACCCAGTACACCAGCGGTTATACTTGTATAATAGTACTTATTTTAGTTTAGATAGACTCTTGGTAAAGTGATTAACCTTGTTTTTTTCAGAATTGAAGGCACCAAGTGATGAGAGCTTTTCGAGGGCGAGCGGAGCGGGGTTTTACCAGTTCCAAATTGACTATGGGCAAGTGGAAAACAGGCAAGTAGAATGTTAATGCAGGAAGTAACCCAAAATACAATATACTCTAACTGTGTTTTAGGAGCTCTGTTTGTTTCCAGAAGCTTTGGGAGATGTACTATTAATTTCAATTTATATGGACTTTACTGCGTTTCTTTGAACCCAGTACACCAGCGTTATACTTGTATAATAGTACTTATTTTAGTTTAGATAGACTCTTGGTAAAGTGATTAACCTTGGTTTTTTCAGAATTGAAGGCACCAAGTGATGACAGCTTTCGAGGCGGAGGGTTTTACCAGTTCCAAATTGACTATGGGCAAGTGGAAAACAGGCAAGTAGAATGTTAATGCAGGAAGTAACCCAAAATACAATATACTCTAACTGTGTTTTAGGAGCTCTGTTTGTTTCCAGAAGCTTTGGGAGATGTACTATTAATTTCAATTTATATGGACTTTACTGCCATTTCTTTGAACCCAGTACACCAGCGGTTATACTTGTATAATAGTACTTATTTTAGTTTAGATAGACTCTTGGTAAAGTGATTAACCTTGTTTTTTTCAGAATTGAAGGCACCAAGTGATGAGAGCTTTTCGAGGCGAAGCGGGGTTTTACCAGTTCCAAATTGACTATGGGCAAGTGGAAAACAGGCAAGTAGAATGTTAATGCAGGAAGTAACCCAAAATACAATATACTCTAACTGTGTTTTAGGAGCTCTGTTTGTTTCCAGAAGCTTTGGGAGATGTACTATTAATTTCAATTTATATGGACTTTACTGCCGTTTCTTTGAACCCAGTACACCAGCGGTTATACTTGTATAATAGTACTTATTTTAGTTTAGATAGACTCTTGGTAAAGTGATTAACCTTGTTTTTTTCAGAATTGAAGACACCAAGTGATGAGAGCTTTTCTGTGGGTACTGTTCAGTTTTAGCGACCCTCAGGATAGGTAGTATATAGCCAGCAGGGAGAGTAGAAAGGGTAGTGCCTGTAAGGAAAACGCAGATACATAGACAGGTTTTACATCATTCCCATTTACATTTGCAGTACAAATGGCAAGTAGTAAGCAATGAAAAATCAAACTTATTGGGTAGTATGTAATGAAAAATCACAATTATTGGGTACAGATTAATGTTTAAAACACAGCGTTAGTAAAACTCAAGTACGCTATCTATTTAAAACACAGCGTTAGCAAAACTCAAGTACACTATCTATAAGTTTAAATGCAAGCATATTCCTTCAGCCATTCTTAGAGTGAAAACAGTTACTGCGTAGTTTAATCCTCCCTCACTACAGCCCTGTAGCTGATATTAGTGCAACGCACTTGATTGTTGTACTCCACGCTAACAATAAGTATTTGCAGAGCCCAGGATACTAGGAATTTGTTAAAATTACAAAGCGCTAACCGCTTAATAACCACAAGTATGTTTAACCAGCAAATATTAGAAGTAAAGCCAGTAGACTTCAGTTCGCGGTAACTCTAATACTGAATACAGGTTAGGTAAGCGTGCTACACGCTTAGAATTATCAGCCCTCTACGCTGTTAAAAGCTAAGTCCCAGCGTGTAGATGGAACAGATATACAGTGTTTTGTAGACAAATTTCGACACCAAGTATTGTCGCAAACAAAGTAAATTCTAGAGTATATCATAGTGGTATAAATAGTCAAAAAACATTTACATACCCTGGTTTATGGGCTAGCGACTAGGTTCAGGAAGACAGGAGTAATTAAAGATTTAAAAATGGCGCTACTTGAGGGTAGATAAATAACCTCACCTGCATCACAGGTAGGAGGAGGAGGGGTTTTTCCAGTTCCAAATTGACTATGGGCAAGTGGAAAACAGGCAAGTAGAATGTTAATGCAGGAAGTAACCCAAAATACAATATACTCTAACTGTGTTTTAGGAGCTCTGTTTGTTTCCAGAAGCTTTGGGAGATGTACTATTAATTTCAATTTATATGGACTTTACTGCCGTTTCTTTGAACCCAGTACACCAGCGGTTATACTTGTATAATAGTACTTATTTTAGTTTAGATAGACTCTTGGTAAAGTGATTAACCTTGGTTTTTTCAGAATTGAAGGCACCAAGTGATGAGAGCTTTTCTGTGGGTACTGTTCAGTTTTAGCGACCCTCAGGATAGGTAGTATATAGCCAGCAGGGAGAGTAGAAAGGGTAGTGCCTTGGTTTTTTCAGAATTGAAGGCACCAAGTGATGAGAGCTTTTCTGTGGGTACTGTTCAGTTTTAGCGACCCTCAGGATAGGTAGTATATAGCCAGCAGGGAGAGTAGAAAGGGTAGTGCCTTGGGTTTTACCAGTTCCAAATTGACTATGGGCAAGTGGAAAACAGGCAAGTAGAATGTTAATGCAGGAAGTAACCCAAAATACAATATACTCTAACTGTGTTTTAGGAGCTCTGTTTGTTTCCAGAAGCTTTGGGAGATGTACTATTAATTTCAATTTAAATGGACTTTACTGCCGTTTCTTTGAACCCAGTACACCAGCGGTTATACTTGTATAATAGTACTTATTTTAGTTTAGATAGACTCTTGGTAAAGTGATTAACCTTGTTTTTTTCAGAATTGAAGGCACCAAGTGATGAGAGCTTTTCGAGGGCGAGCGGAGCGGGGTTTTACCAGTTCCAAATTGACTATGGGCAAGTGGAAAACAGGCAAGTAGAATGTTAATGCAGGAAGTAACCCAAAATACAATATACTCTAACTGTGTTTTAGGAGCTCTGTTTGTTTCCAGAAGCTTTGGGAGATGTACTATTAATTTCAATTTATATGGACTTTACTGCCGTTTCTTTGAACCCAGTACACCAGCGGTTATACTTGTATAATAGTACTTATTTTAGTTTAGATAGACTCTTGGTAAAGTGATTAACCTTGGTTTTTTCAGAATTGAAGGCACCAAGTGATGAGAGCTTTTCGAGGGCGAGCGGAGCGGGGTTTTACCAGTTCCAAATTGACTATGGGCAAGTGGAAAACAGGCAAGTAGAATGTTAATGCAGGAAGTAACCCAAAATACAATATACTCTAACTGTGTTTTAGGAGCTCTGTTTGTTTCCAGAAGCTTTGGGAGATGTACTATTAATTTCAATTTATATGGACTTTACTGCCGTTTCTTTGAACCCAGTACACCAGCGGTTATACTTGTATAATAGTACTTATTTTAGTTTAGATAGACTCTTGGTAAAGTGATTAACCTTGGTTTTTTCAGAATAGAAATCACCAAGTGATGAGAGCTTTTCTGTGGGTACTGTTCAGTTTTAGCGACCCTCAGGATAGGTAGTATATAGCCAGCAGGGAGAGTAGAAAGGGTAGTGCCTGTAAGGAAAACGCAGATACATAGATAGGTTTTACATCATTCCCATTTACATTTGCAGTACAAATGGCAAGTAGTAAGCAATGAAAAATCAAACTTATTGGGTAGTATGTAATGAAAAATCACAATTATTGGGTACAGATTAATGTTTAAAACACAGCGTTAGTAAAACTCAAGTACGCTATCTATTTAAAACACAGCGTTAGCAAAACTCAAGTACGCTATCTATAAGTTTAAATGCAAGCATATTCCTTCAGCCATTCTTAGAGTGAAAACAGTTACTGCGTAGTTTAATCCTCCCTCACTACAGCCCTGTAGCTGATATTAGTGCAACGCACTTGATTGTTGTACTCCACGCTAACAATAAGTATTTGCAGAGCCCAGGATACTAGGAATTTGTTAAAATTACAAAGCGCTAACCGCTTAATAACCACAAGTATGTTTAACCAGCAAATATTAGAAGTAAAGCCAGTAGACTTCAGTTCGCGGTAACTCTAATACTGAATACAGGTTAGGTAAGCGTGCTACACGCTTAGAATTATCAGCCCTCACGCTGTTAAAAGCTAAGTCCCAGCGTGTAGATGGAACAGATATACAGTGTTTTGTAGACAAATTTCGACACCAAGTATTGTCGCAAACAAAGTAAATTCTAGAGTATATCATAGTGGTATAAATAGTCAAAAAACTTTTACATACCCTGGTTTATGGGCTAGCGACTAGGTTCAGGAAGACAGGAGTAATTAAAGATTTAAAAATGGCGCTACTTGAGGGTAGATAAATAACCTCACCTGCGTCACAGGTAGGAGGAGGAGGGGTTTTTCCAGTTCCAAATTGACTATGGGCAAGTGGAAAACAGGCAAGTAGAATGTTAATGCAGGAAGTAACCCAAAATACAATATACTCTAACTGTGTTTTAGGAGCTCTGTTTGTTTCCAGAAGCTTTGGGAGATGTACTATTAATTTCAATTTATATGGACTTTACTGCCGTTTCTTTGAACCCAGTACACCAGCGGTTATACTTGTATAATAGTACTTATTTTAGTTTAGATAGACTCTTGGTAAAGTGATTAACCTTGTTTTTTTCAGAATTGAAGGCACCAAGTGATGAGAGCTTTTCTGTGGGTACTGTTCAGTTTTAGCGACCCTCAGGATAGGTAGTATATAGCCAGCAGGGAGAGTAGAAAGGGTAGTGCCTTGGTTTTTTCAGAATTGAAGGCACCAAGTGATGAGAGCTTTTCTGTGGGTACTGTTCAGTTTTAGCGACCCTCAGGATAGGTAGTATATAGCCAGCAGGGAGAGTAGAAAGGGTAGTGCCTTGTTTTTTTCAGAATTGAAGGCACCAAGTGATGAGAGCTTTTCTGTGGGTACTGTTCAGTTTTAGCGACCCTCAGGATAGGTAGTATATAGCCAGCAGGGAGAGTAGAAAGGGTAGTGCCTTGGTTTTTTCAGAATTGAAGGCACCAAGTGATGAGAGCTTTTCTGTGGGTACTGTTCAGTTTTAGCGACCCTCAGGATAGGTAGTATATAGCCAGCAGGGAGAGTAGAAAGGGTAGTGCCTTGTTTTTTTCAGAATTGAAGGCACCAAGTGATGAGAGCTTTTCTGTGGGTACTGTTCAGTTTTAGCGACCCTCAGGATAGGTAGTATATAGCCAGCAGGGAGAGTAGAAAGGGTAGTGCCTTGGTTTTTTCAGAATTGAAGGCACCAAGTGATGAGAGCTTTTCTGTGGGTACTGTTCAGTTTTAGCGACCCTCAGGATAGGTAGTATATAGCCAGCAGGAGAGTAGAAAGGGTAGTGCCTTGGTTTTTTCAGAATTGAAGGCACCAAGTGATGAGAGCTTTTCTGTGGGTACTGTTCAGTTTTAGCGACCCTCAGGATAGGTAGTATATAGCCAGCAGGGAGAGTAGAAAGGGTAGTGCCTTGGTTTTTTCAGAATTGAAGGCACCAAGTGATGAGAGCTTTTCTGTGGGTACTGTTCAGTTTTAGCAACCCTCAGGATAGGTAGTATATAGCCAGCAGGGAGAGTAGAAAGGGTAGTGCCTTGGTTTTTTCAGAATTGAAGGCACCAAGTGATGAGAGCTTTTCTGTGGGTACTGTTCAGTTTTAGCGACCCTCAGGATAGGTAGTATATAGCCAGCAGGGAGAGTAGAAAGGGTAGTGCCTTGGTTTGAGGGATCGGAGGCAAAAATTAAAGTGGTTGGGATCTTCTCTGATAGTTTCTGCTTGAGTAGAGAAACCAGGCAGGTCTGTCCTCTTTCCCCTTTATTATTTGCATTATATTTAGAAGCTTTAGCAAAAAAAATAAGGGACTCAGAAATTTGAGGATATAATTGGTATGATAGTCAATTGCAGCTGGCTTTATTTGCAGATGATATTATTTTGTACCTGACAAAACCAAAAAAATACATTACAGTGTTGTGGAACATTTTGAGACATTTTCAGATTTTTTTCAGGATACAAAATTAATGAAGATAAAATAAAGGCAATAGCTATAAATAATGTACCCACACCTGAACTGGTGCAGGAATACCCATATTTATGGGACATAATGAAATTAAATATTTAGGATTATGGATTAAAAATGATTATAGTGTGGCAGCTAAGGATATGTGAGAAGAGACTAAACAAAAGATAATACAAAAACTGAGAAAATGGAAGCTTTATTATATGGATATGGATAGTAAGATACAAGCAGTTAAAATGTTTTTAGTCCATTTAGTCTTATACACAGGTCAGGGGCAGCCCCGGTGGTGCAGCGGTTAGCGTTGTCACCTCACAGCAAGAGGTTCTCCGGTTCGATCCTCAGCTGGGGTGCCTTCTGTGCGGAGTCTGCATGTCCTCTCTGTGGCCACGTGGGTTTCCTCTCAGTGTTCCGGTTTCCTCCCACATCGCAAAGACATGCTGCAGGTGGATTGGACACTCTAAATTAGCCCTAGGTGTGAGTGCGTGTGTGTGCCTTCTGTGGAAGGGTGGGTGCCGGGCTGGCAACTCGACACTGTAAAACTCCACTGCCAATCATGAGCGGACAAGGTGATCCGCTGTGGCAACCCCTAACTGGGAAAAGCTGAAAAAAGAAGAAGAAGAGGAGTCTTATACACAGGTCAGGCATATTTTTTATCAACCAGAGGAGAAGTTGTGGGTAGCAATTAATAAAGAGCTGAAGGACTTTATCTGGGAGAGGAAGATGGCAAGCGTCAAGTGGGATAATCTGATTCTTCCAGTAGAAGAGGGCAGATTGGAATTACCCAATTTGAAGGGGTATTTCAGAGCTACACAGTTAAGACTCCTATGCATGTCACAATCAGAAAAATATAATTCAAAGTGGAAAGGGATGATGATGAAACACAGGGGAAGCTCAATAAACAAGGAGAGACTGGGATTTTGGATGCAAGCCTTTAAGGAGACTAACAATAATCATGCAGAATATTATATCCGTAAAGTAGCAGAAAGTATTCTAAGAATTAAACCAAAACAGGAATGGAGAAAGGAGAATATGCCAATATGGATGACTGAAATTAGGGATACAGACAATAGGCAAGAGGGGGACAGAATGTATTGGAGAAAACTGGCAAAGAAACCAAGGTATTGGGAGCAAATAACTAAAGAGGGAAAGATGATAGAATAGGAAGACACCAAGAGTTTATTTGGATTGGAGGTTAGAGATTGCCTTCCCTATCAGGGATTGATATCAGGGTATAGGCAAAGAGAAAGGAATAGGGGGATCCTAAACAAAAGACCAGCACTGTTAGAGTTTTTAATAGAAAGACAAACTAAGTACTTTAAACAAACCGAATTCACTAAAAAAAGATCCAACGCGTCACTGAAGACTGAAACACACAGGTTTATTACAAGTAAACATAAAGCGCTTTTCATCGCTCAATGTTTGAGCGACTTCTTCAGACATTCAACACCTTAATTAATTTACGTATTTATACATTCACGTCACTAAAGTCATTATCATTAAATGTCAATTAGCAAGTTAAAAATATTTTAAAATATTTTAAAACAGTAAATGTGAACACACAACTTGCAGCAGCAATAAAGAAGTAAATATAAAGAAGTAAATATAAAGAAGTGTTCTGTGTTCATATATGATGAAATTATAACTATGTATATAAATAAATGAAATTAAATTAAATTTCTGAGAACACTTATTTATAATAAGTCTTAATCAACTCTCAAGACATAGCTCAATGCTCACTTGTATGTAGAAACAACCAACAAAAAATAAAAATTGATTTTAAATGTAAAAAAATTATATATACTATGATACAATTTGGCTAAATCAGTTTTTTAAATCAGTTAGCCAAATTGTATCATAGTATATATAATTTTTTTACATTTAAAATCAATTTTTATTTTTTGTTGGTTGTTTCTGCATATAAGTGAGCATTGAGCTATGTCTTGAGAGTTGATTAAGACTTATTATAAATAAGTGTTCTCAGAAATTTAATTTAATTTCATTTATTTATATACATATATATAATTTCATCGTATATGAACACAGAACACTTCTTTATATTTACTTCTTTATATTTACTTCTTTATTGCTGCTGCAAGTTGTGTGTTCACATTTACTGTTTTAAAATATTTTTTAAATATTTTTAACTTGTTAATTGACATTTAATGATAATGACTTTAGTGACGTGAATGTATAAATACGTAAATTAATTAAGGTGTTGAATGTCTGAAGAAGTCGCTCAAACATTGAGCGACGAAAAGCGCTTTACGTTTACTTGTAATAAACCTGTGTGTTTCAGTCTTCAGTGACGCGTTGGATCTTTTTTTAGTGAATAGAGTTTTTAATAGAATCTAGAAATAAGTTGCCATTAAAAAAGGAATATTTAGTAGAGCATATAAAATTTTGCATGATAACTATAAAAATCAATCAGAGGAGGTTATAAGACTGGATAAGCAATTCACAAAGAAACAATATGAGAATATATGTATGTCTCCCAAATATGCAACAAAATCTAGAAGATTTAGGATTTTCGTCTGGAAATGTTTACATAGATATTTTTATACCAGAAGTAAACTCCAGAGAATTTTTCCTAAGGCAGACAGTAAATGTTGGAGGTATAAAGGGGAAGAAAGAGTTAATTGGGAACATGTTTTCTGGGAGTGCAGTGAGTTGGCAGACTTTAAGAATTCCCTGTGGGATGCACTGTCAGAGATGCTGGGTGGACAGATTTGTCTGATGAGGGAGATGATTTTTCTGAGCTATAATACGGAATCAGAATTGCCTAGACATGGTAAGGCCTTGCTGTGTCTAATAATGGTGGCTGCCAAAAAAGCAATTACTAGAAAATGGAAATCAAAATTTAAACCAGCTATAATGGAAGCAGTGAATATAGTAACAGAGATAAAATAATTGGAATTGAGATTTTTAGAAAAGGGTAGGAGCAAACTTCATAGGAAAAATGGGAATTGTGGGAACAATAGATACAGGGAATGAATGAGATCTAAAAGGCAAGACTTAAATGAGCTATGTAATGTTTGAGTGAGAAAGATTCGGTAGATTATAAGTCATTTATAATGTTTGCAACTGGGAGCCTGTCAGTATGGTTTGTGAAGTAAAATGCTTGCGACTAGGATTGTTTTGGTGTGATTTGATTTCATTTATATAAATGTATGATTGCCTATGCAGTAAGTTATGGTTAAATAAACATGTTTCTTGTTTAAAAAATGGCAGGAATTGAATAAATTGATGTAATATTGCTTAGATTATATGATATATAGCAATATATGTGAAGTATAATGTTTGTTATGTTAATATAGTTTGATTAGTTTTATATGAATGTAAATTTGCCTATGTAACAAGTGATAATTCAATAAAAGTGTTTGAAAAAGAAAACTCTTGAAAAGGTTTTATATAAGCAACTCATCACAAATTACTGACCACTGAATTTTAAACAACCCTCAGCACTGGTTCAAAGCTGTCTTTAATACTTTTACTATCTTATTCCAAGCCACGGTTCATAGTTATTCTAATATGGATAGAGAACAGATGCACTATTTGTTAACATAAAAAGAACATTCAATCCAGTCAGTTACTATACTCTTCTTGAAAAACATTGGAAAAGAAGACGTTTTTAAATTACTTCACAACTATCTTCCTAATCATTCCATATGAGCTCTGATTGGCAGTCTTTGTCTATTTGCCAACAACGGGTGCCTCCCAAGGGTTAATATTAGGGCTAGTTATATTTTCACTTTTAACAAATCTTCCATTTTCATTAATATCTCTAAATACGGCGTTGTATGCTGACATCTTGCTAGTCCTCAGAAGTGGATCATCCAGGTTCTCATTCCAAAGTCACCTCAAAGATTATCTAAATAAAATCTTTATCTGGTTTTGCAGTAATTACCAACAGGTTAACACTTCAAAATCAGACTTGTTAGTGTTTGATACTTTTCCCAAACTACTGTCTGACCAAACTCTACAGATCGCTGATCACTGTGGCAATACTGTCAGTGGGTTTAGGTGTCATACAGGCTTTGGCAGCAGCCTCAACTCCTCCTTTTAGCCTCAGCCATCAGATTTTAGCTGTAGTTAGAAGTCTTATTTCAGCTAAAGCAGACTATAGAATTACTAGGCTATTTATCTCTGAAACACTTCTCTCCGTACCAAAGAATGTTGTTGTACCTAAACTGGAATATACCCTCCTATTGCTCATGTTCAGTAACTCTCATAATATTCGGATGTTAGAGGTTCATAGGTTTTTTCTAAGCTTACATCCAAAGGAGACCATTGAGAAGTTCAAACACATCACCCATTACAATATCCCCCAGTAAGTAGGCTTTCTCCGCATATCCTCACAGAGAATTTATGTTCACCCAGCCAGTCATCTAGACTGGTTTTACTAGGAAAGGGCAGCCTATTCCAGAAATGTGGTATATATTTGGTTAAGTATCTGTCACACAATTTGGTGCTTTTGATGTGGCAGTGCAGGTTTAAGTCTCCAGAATGGGTGTTTGCTTTATCACCGGTTATATCTAGGTTAAGGAGTTCAAAGAGCGCTGGGACATTCATAAACAAGAAGGCCAAAGAGAGATCACTGCTTAGGAGTCTGTATGGCACTGAGTGCAGGCAATAGGATTTTTAGTCTATCAAAGTAGCTAAAGGTACTGAGGCTTGAGATCTTTTTGGTGAAGAAACATTGAGATCTCTCAAACTGGTTTAGGTGCTTAGTGAAGTACATGCCATGCCGAAGTGTGGCTTATATTCAATGACGGTCCTAATAAGGAATGAATAAAGTGGGACTAAAACTTCTTTGGACCTTGGTGAGATACTATGAAGGATAGGTTGTGCAAGATAGAAGGATTTTTTTAATCATCAAAGAGACAAGGTGGTCAAAGTCTTTTATCAACATACATACCTACCCAAGTTCCGGATGATTTTGATGATTATGTCAAATTTAAGTGGAATGTTATCTATGTGTTAAGCACCAGTGGTGCTACATTTACAAAAAGAAACTATGCTTCATTCCTTGATGTTGTGACATAACCCATGATTAATACACCAAACATTTGTTTGATCCAGCCCTTGCTGGAGAATTTGAGTATCAGAATTGGATTCCAGTTCAAAAATCTTCAACAAACTTGGTTAACAATAGTCCCTTGATAGTGGCTTTTATGCCACATAAATTTATACCAAAGAGGAAAGGACCCAGGGTAGAGCTGCATGGGACAGCACTGGTGACATTTTTCTATCTAGAGCAAACAATCCCAAATTTAGCAGTATGGTTTTGCTCAGACAGCCAGTTACTAATCCAGTGAACAGTGTATGGGTTAATATTAAGTTGGGAGAGTTTGTCAGTTATCCAAACATACAGAATGGAGTCAAACACCTTGCTGAGATTCAGATAAGTAGTGTGGACTGTATACCTCCTATCCATGGCATTAGTAATCCTTTTAAAGAACTCAATCAGGTTAAGCAGACATAATCTGCGTCTTATACGGGGGTGGCTTGTGACATTGTCTGCTGGGCAGCAGCCGCCCCCCCCCCAAAAAAAAGAGTAAAGATACTATTTTTTTATTTTATTTTTTTCTTTTCTATTTAAAAAAAAAAAAACTTTACCATTGGGATTCCTCACATGGACATGAAATCAACCAGGCAGAGCAAACATTATCTGCTTTTAAGCCAAAGTAGTACATTTCCAGAGATATAAGGTTACCTATAATCATTTATTAGTTCAGCTTTCCAAATAATACTAATGAAACCAATATGCCTGTATTCCCCATGATCAGCAGAGGGACCAGTTTTATAAAAGGGCTCCACAACTACCATTCTCTGTGCCTCAGGACATAACCAATGGAGAAACTTAGGTTAAAGAATTAATGGAAGGGTTTTGTCACTTGTAACTTTATGCTTCTCAGCAGATATCCAGGGATATTGCCAGGACTTATGGAAGCAGTGTCGTTGTTTTTTTGACTTTATAAAGTGCCAAAATGAATTGTTTCAAAGTGATTGGTAGTTGGTGGGGGGAATGCATGGGACAAGGGAGAAGGTGGTTGGAATGAAGTTGGAAAAGAATTTTCCTGCAAAGTTGGAAGATAATTGTTATACAAAGAAAATGAGAAAAAGAAAAGAGAAAACTCTTCTAAACATATGACCTATTTATCAATTATACTAAACTGAAGGATATGCTCTTTGGCACAGCTGCCGTGATCAGGGAAATGCCCATCTGGTCTGCAGAGCTGTTATCATAAGTTAACCTTACTGTAACTAGTGAGAATGAATTTGTAGACCATTTTGGGTTCCTGCATATTCTGAATGGCTCATTTCCATGAGGTTCCTCATTTATTTGCCATTATGCACTAATTAGCATGCACTGTATGACATACTCTATTCATTACTGCATGGTTGTGTAATCTGCAGTTTATGAAAAACCACACCCTGCACATGGCTGCTACTTTCACTTCTTTGCTGTGCATACTACGCTAGCACTCTGTGAATCCCAGAAAATGTCTGTAAACCATTACTTCAAACTGAGACTGCTTGCCAAACTGATATTAATGTAGCAGTGCTGTATTTGGCATGTGTGTGTGTGTGTGTGTGTGTGTGTGTGTGTGTGTGTGTGTGTGTGTGTGTGTGTGTGTGTGTGTGTGTGTGTCTGTGCATCTGTGTGCACATGCATGTGTCTGTGTTTCAATGAGCAGTAACATTTTCATTATAAACATTTCTGCTGAGCTGAAGCTTATTTTAATTAGGTGACACACATACTCATGTAGCAAAGGCTGAAGCAGCAGCAGTTGTACTAATGACTGCTGTAAGAGCAATTTTGTTAAGCAGTTGAAACTCTATATTTCTTGCTATAGTCTTTTTATTTGCTTCATTCTGAGGTAACCTAACACCTTAATGTGATTTATCAGTTTATTCATTAGTGTTGTATAAAGAAGATTACAAAGCTTCAGTAAACATAATCATGAAAAAGTAAACATTTGGAGATACATCAGATAATTAAGACAAACACATTGAACAATAGGTCATGCAATCTGCTTTCTCACTATAAAAACAGTAATGAGTGTTCTACATTGCTCTTAAAAAGGGCAGATAATGGTGATGATATAATCTAGACAATTTATTGACCTTTTCAAATCTTTTGGTGATAAGATTGCACTTGTATTTATCGCAATAAAAATCTTGGACCTAATAAATGATCACAAAAACATTTTCATAACCTAAGTACCTTACTAAAGTATCTGCTAATGGAAGAAATCTAGTTATTGTGAACATGTTATGGCATATTGAAAGACCTTCACAGTGATTTTTCTCATCACATTATAGTTTATTATGTTTTTGTATCTCAATATTTGGTACATAAACATTTTTATAGCTAATGTTATAACTAACATTATAGGGTATTGCCCCAGTAAGAATTTAAAAAATTGTTAGAAAATTTATGGTGCAATACAAGGCTATGACAAGGACTTTTAATAATTTCCCCAAAGATTATGTTATATATTTGTTTACTGGATCTCCAGCTTTGTGCTCCTTTAACTTCCTTCACCATTTCTTTCCCCACATATAATCTAATCTGTGGTTCCAGACAATGGTTGTTTATGTGTCTGTGGCTGGGGTATATCCAAGATCTTTCTAGCATTCAAACTCAGATATCATAAGTGCACTAAGCTAATAATATAATGCCTATAACAATTTACTAACCTTCCTGTCTCAATTATGTGCATGCACGAAGCTCATCAGCTTCTACTCTCTCAACTAAAAATAATTCACTCTGTACTATACCTAAAATCCTTCTGCCCTAGCTCATCTCCCCTCTTTTCTCAATATTCCCCCACAAGGTCCCTATGTAGCTCTGACCTTAACCTGCTACAATATACAAACCTAAGACTAAAATCGACTGCAACCTCTAAAGCTACAATCCTACCATATCATGGAACAAATTACCACTAGAAATCAGGTGCCTCAAACATCTAAATCAATTCAAAACTGCCACTAGACAGTATCTTCAAACTCACTAGTCCTGCCTTTGCACTTGTCCTCCGTGATTTAGCCCATTAATTCATATGTAATCACCAAAACTTCAAACCATTTTAGCTTGTAAACCTCTTCAAAATGTCACTCTTCTTCTCCATCTCTTATCTCAATTTCTAATGTCACATACCTCATGAAATAACTACTTACACTGTGAACTCTGTCCACTGTTTATTGAAAATGTTTGTATCAAATAATTTCTCTTATGTATGCTTATTATGTTTTTTCCACTATTATTTTTCTGATAAAATGTATTCCATTGTATGTATACATTATAAACCACTGACACTGTTAACACTAAAATTGTAAAACTGTGGAGCTTTTCTGCCCGGGCATCTGGTGAAAAAGGGCTACTTAGCTCAGTCGGACTAACCCGGTCAACAAATGTAAAATAAATAATAAACAAATCTTTATAAAGCACTACATGACTGCCATCTGCTGCAACAAAATCATTAATAAGAACTCTCTATGGTAATTAGATTTTCTTGCTCAGAGACTGGTGTCATCTGCTCTTAATAGTGAATAGTACCTATCCTGATACATTATCTAACCTCTTTCAAATAACACAGAGCTCCAAATTAAGTTTGCTTCCAAACCAAATCACTGAAATCAAGTGGATATAATGATATATGTTTCATATTGTGATGATGTGAGATATGTCAGGAGAAGTAGGGCAGTGGATGTGTAACTAGTGATGTGGAATTCTGAAAATAATTATATGCCATTTGTATATTTACTGATTTGTACAGTTGCTTGTGTTGAAAATTTTATTTGTAAAGTTGCTTGTGTTAAAAATGTATCAACAGTGTGCTCTGCTGGAAAGAAAAAGAAATAGACATGCATTGTTGAAACAGTTTAAATGTATATGATTTAACAGAGAATAATGGAAGAGAAGAGGTTAATCTCAAACTTTAAAAATAGTAAGAAATTAAATTACTGGGCCTAGGCTATAAATATGTTATCTGACAGTTTTGAAAGAAGCCAGAGACACAATGTCTGTAAGAAGTATGGTTTACTAGCTCCTGTGGGAAGAGTGGAAGTGTTTTCTGATTTTATGTCTTCCAGGAACTGCAGCAGATCTTAGCAAGGCTCTGTCTGTGTGTATTATTGACACATAGGTGCTAAATTCTGGCTGTTTCTAGCAATGTGGAGGGTTGCATGGGAACCAGAAGTCAGATGACCAGATCTATGTAATGTCATTCTGTAATCTAGGACAAAAATAGTGTTTTAATACTAGTTAAGACTGAAGTCTCAGGGCACTCTGTTTGGGAACCTGACATAGAAGGATCACCCACCTACTTCATCTTGCCTTGCTGTAGTAAATAACTTAACTAGGGAATAGTAACTCTGGAGATCAGTCAGGTAAATATAGTGAGATTAGTTAAGTGCTGTTTTTCTGTCTCTGTGTGAATCTATTCATGTGTGCTATTTTAATATTTCCTGTGGTTGAAACTCTGGTGTTTAGTGTAAATATATATTAAGTCATTTCATGTTTTTTATTATTTATTATTAAATATATTTAAACATTTCACTGTAGCTGGTCCTGTACAGAATATTTAAACCTTTGAGCATACTCATATCTGTTTGGTGATTCTGTTGCCAGTCCTGAAAGCCTTACTGCATTGGTCAACTACCATTTGTATTAGTATTAAGTTCACTCAGCATAATTGGGTACCCTTGTATGAGCCTTAGAATAGCTGGCTTGGGAGTGTCAGGTGGCAGTAACTACCTTATAATCTGGGCATAAGGGGCATAGCTAGTAAACCTGTGCCAGCCTTTCCCAACTGTGTGTGTGCGTGTGTGTGTGTGTGTGTGTGTGTGTGTGTGTGTGTGTGTGTGTGTGTGTGTGTGTGTATGTGTGTGTGTGTATGTGTGTGTGTATATGTGTATATGTGTACACGCGTGCGCGCACAAATCAAATCTCAGAGACTGTGTGTGTCAGCTGCTTGGGGCAGGGACACAAAGCACTTATTTCACAGAGATGGTGCTGGAGGACTTAGCTTGGACACTTGTCTGAGGACTTAACTCAACAGCTGTGACCGTGGGGAGCCTTACAGGGGACCTGGAGCAAGACAACGAAAGAAACCCAGACCTTGGGCAGAGTCTGTTCCTGGTGTGCTCTTAAAGGAAATAGTGCTTGATGCAGAGATCTGCATCTGGAAATGCTGGGTGTATCCATTTTAGTTCCAAGTAAATATCCCTCTACAGTGTCAGTTGTGAGAATTCAGGCTCCTTGATTACTGGCCCAGAGAGGGGACATCATATATTGGTGACAGTGGTGGGATATTAATTCAACTTCTGTAGCCTGTTGGCAGAGGTCACTAAAGGTGTGTCCTCTCAGCAGCCACAAGGTAAACATTTAGAGTTTCATTTCACAACAGTTTTATTTATTTATTTATTTATTTATTGGTTTGTTTGTTTGTTTGTTTGTTTGTTTGTTTTGTTAGTTTAGTTTAGTCAGAGAAAGCAGACAAAGATGTCAGCAGAGGACTATGGCAAGCTGACAACCAGTTGGCCATGATGTGTGAAGCCAAAGGACTGGTGCATGCCAGCCTGACTAAAAAGGCAATGATTTCAACCTTAGTCACAGCTCAGAACACCAGGAGGATAACCAATCTGTTGATGGAATTTGCAGATCTCAGAAACAGGACAGTTCACCTTTTCCTCAGAGGACTTAAAATCTGTCTGGAGTTAAAGATATTTTAACTGGAGGCCAAACAGTGGAAATTAGAATCAATAGAGAGAGAGTGCAGTGTTTGGAAGCCAAAGAAAATGAGAAGCAACGTCATCAAGAGAGGGAGATGCTGACTCTTTGACAGGGTCATGGAGGTAATGGGGAAGGGAATAACCGCAAACCAGAAGCAATCAAGGTCAGTACATTTCTTCCACAATTTACAGAGGGGGATAATTATTTGAAAGGGTATCTAAACAGCATAAAGTTGACAAAGGGCTCTGGGCACAGTTCCTGACACCCTTACTCCATGGTAAAGCTGTAACTGCTGTTTCTAAATTGTCCAGTATTGATTGTTTAAACTATGAAAAAGTAAAGAAATGTTTACTTGAATGTTTTAGGTTAACACCTGAAGCTTACAGAAAAAAAATTGTTGTGAGCATAGATGCAAGGCAGATGAATGTTTATGTGATTATATGGCTGTTAAGCACTTATTTTCATAGGTAGGTGGGTGTCAGGTCCCCACTTTTGAAGGGTGGGCAGACCTTTCAGTGAGGGAACAAGCCCTTAGCACTTTACCTGAAGACATGAGGATCTGGTTGACAGACTCAGAATGTAACTCTGCAGACAAGCTGAGGAAAAAGAGGGATCTCTACTTAGCAAGCAGGGCATCACTATACAGGAATGGGATACCCAATGCCACACATTAATATAAGGTAACCCGTGATGGGCAGCCTAAGCCACCCCAACAGAGTCCACCAGTAACAGGGGAAATCACTAGTTCAGGTACACTTTCAGGATCAAGGGTTAAATGTTTTAAATGTAACCAGTAAGGCCATGTATCATACAGATGTGCACAAAGGCAAGATGGGGAACAAACGCTGAAGGTGCCAGCAAGTGGGAATAACAGCATGCCAGTGGTAAATTGTCTGGAGACAACAGGGGTACCAAACTATCATCAGAGTTTATATCCAATCTTAGTAGATGGAAAACAGGTCACTGCTAAGAGAGACACAGTTTCTGACATAACCATTGTGAAGCTTGCAGTGGTTAAAGAGGAGCAGTACTTGCTTGGGTAGTCCACTCCAGTCAGAACTTTAGGAGGGACCCCATTCCAAATGCATTTGGCCAGGGCTCACTTTGATTGGGAGAGTGGAAAAGGAAACAAGCAAGTAGGTGTGTTTGAAGATATCCCTGCAGATGTCTTCACAGGGAATAATTTTGATAATGCAGTACCTTGTGTGCATGCAGTTACACACAGTCAGGCTTGGAGACAGGCATGTGGGTCTGGTTGCCTTGGGGAGACCCAAACAGACCTGACACCTGTAGCAAGGGCTAGTGAGGTGGCTATTTCAGGGAGGGAGCTACCCTGTAGCAGTGAGCTTGAAGGTGAGCCACAGCTGCTGGTAAGTACTGATGTTCCCTTGGACAGAGTGATATCAAGGGCAGAAATGAGTGGTAGTATCCAAGCTGACAGTGAGGCACCACTGTCAGAGGATACTAGACTTCCTGTGGAAGTGAAGCTGGGAAAAGTCACAAAGGTAGAGTTGAGACAGGCTCAGCTCTCGGACCCTACGTCAAGAGGCTTGAGGGAAGTAGCTAGGGAGGCATCTGATTCTCAAGGAAAAGGGGAGCCTGTATGATGGAACAAAGGGTTACTATATAGAGAGTGGACCCCTAAGGGAGGTCTAGAGAGTGAGATAATACAGCAGTTGGCATTGCCCAGAGCCTACCATCTGGCAGTTCTAGCCATAGCCCATGACATTCTTTTTGTAGCTGATATGAGCATAAAGCATACCAAGAGATTTATTATGCCAAGCTTTTATTGGCCTGGGATTGCAAAGGATGCATCATGGTACCACCGGACATGTGAGCAGTGCCAAAATGTAGGCAAGGCAGAAGACAAGGTCAAAGCTCCTTTGATGCCTTTGCCTGAGACTTAGGAGCCATTTTAGATGGTAGCTATGGATATTGCAGGGCCTCTGAGTACCTAAAGTTTCACAGGAAAGAAGTATATCCTGGTGGTAGTAGATTATGCTACTAGATACCTTGAGGTGGTGGCTCTGTCCTTCATCGAGGCAGAGAAGGTGGCAAATGCTTTGTTAGAGATTTTCAGCAGGGTAGGTTTCCCAAGAGAAATACTGACTGACAGAGGTGCCAATTTCATGTCAGACCTGTTGGCTTGTCTGTGAAATTGCTGTGGAGTGAAGCACCTAAAAACATCCCTCAACTATCTTCAGACTAATGGTCTTGTGGAGAGGTTCAACTCTACATTAAAGACCATGCTGCGGGCATTTGCAGAGCAGTTTAGGAGAGAGTGGGACAAATATTTGCCCCATCTGCTGTTTGCATTCAGAGACGTACCCCAGAAATCCTCAAGTTGTTCACCCTTTGTGTTGCTGTATGGGCAAAGGGTGAGTGGGCCTTTAGATTTGTTTCATGATGAGTGGGAGGCTAAGTGTGAATCCCACAAGGAGTCTGTTGTGGCATATGTCGTAAACCTCAGGACAAGGCTTAGGGAGCTCATGGGCTTGGCCCAGGAGAACCTGGCAGGAGCCCAACAGCAGAAAAAGGTCTGGTATGACAGGAATACTTAAGCCTGAAATTATGCTGTGGGACAGCAGGTTATGGGTCTCATTCCTGTCAGACACAATAAGCTGCAGGCAGCTTGGGGGGGACCCTTCAAAGTAGTAAGGAAGGTCAGTGATGTTAACTATATGGTAGAACTGCTAGGCAGGAGGCAGGGGCACAAACTGTACCATGTTAGCATGATGAAACCTTACCATGATAGGGAGGCCCTTGTGCTAAGTATTTGCAGTGGGAGTCAAGAGGAGTCTGAGGGAGATCTATGGCTACATTGAGCCAACCAGCAAAATGCCAAGTTACTAAGGTGGAGCCTAGGGTTGCAGGCATATGATACGATATGACACTGCAGCACCATAGTGGAGTTAACAATGCCAATGTAGATGGGCTGAGTATGGCTTAATGTATTCCTTATTTTATCTTATTTTATTTTATTTTAATAAAGTGCTGTTTGTTTGTTCCTGCTGTTTCAGTTTTTTTTCCTTTAGTTTGTCCATTGCAGTTGTTTTTTTCCGATTAATGTATTCCCAGACAGGCCCATTTCTCTCAAGCAATGTTTCTCAAGGGTCACTTAAAAAACTAGCTTGAGTCTTCAAAGTGGAAGAGATATGACAATGTGTGGTATTGCCAACTATGCCAGGAGAAGTAGGGCAATGGATGTGTAACATAAGCCAGCACAGCTAGCTGCAATTTTGTAAAGAATTATATGTCATTTGTATATCGAACTAATTTGTACATATGCTTGTGCTGAAAAATGTATTTGTAAATTGCTTGTGTTAAAATGCATCAACAGTGTGCCCTGCTGGAAAGAAAAAGACATATACATGTATTACTGTAACTTTAAATGTGTATGTTTTAATAGAGGATACTGGAAGACAAGAGGTTAATCTCAGACTTTAAAAATAGTAAGAAATTAAATTACTGGGCCTAGGCCATAAATATGTTATCTCACAGTTTTGAATAAAGCCAGAGATGCAATGTCTGTAAGAGGTATGGTATATTAGCTCTTGTAGGAAGAGTAAATGTGTTTATGGTTTTATGACTTCCAGGAGCTACAGCAGATCTTAGCAAGGCTCTGTGTGTGTGTGTGCATATTATTGACACATAGGTGCTAAATCCTGGCAGTTTCTAGCAAATGGGGGGTTTGCATGGGAATCAGAAGTCAGATGACCAGATGTATGTGATGTCATTCTGTAATTTAGAACAAAAATAATGTTTTAATACTAGTTGAGACTGAAGTCTGAGGGCACTCTGTTTTGGAAACCTGACATAGAAGGATCACTCACCTACTTCATCCTGCCTTGCTGTAGTAAGTAACTTAACTAGGGAATAGTAACTCTTGAGATCAGTTAGGTAAATATAATGAGATTACCTAAGTACTGTTTTTCTGTATCTGTGTGAATCTATTTATCTGTGTTATTTTAATATTTCCTGTGATTGAAACTAAGGTGTTTATTGTAAATAGATATTTAGTATTTTCATTGTATTTTATTATTCTTTATTAAATATATTTAAATTTTTCACTGTGGCTGGTCCTTTAGAGAATATTTTGACCTTTAAGAGTACTCATATCTGTTTGGTGACTCTGTGGCCACTCCTGAAAACCTTACTGCATTGGTCAAACTACCACTTGTATTACTATTAATTGCTCTCAGTATAATTGGGATAATTGGGTACCCTTGTAAGAGCCTTAGAGTAGCTTGCTTGGGAGTGTCTGGTGGCAGTAACTACCTTATAGTCTGGGCAGAAGGGGGCATAGCTAGTAAACCTGCACTGGCCTTTCCCAGGTGTGTGTGTGTGTGTGTGTGTGTGTGTGTGTGTGTGTGCGTGTGTGTGCGTGTGTGTGCATGTGTGCACGCGCGTGTGTGTGTGTGTGTGTGTGTGTGTGTGTGTGTGTGTGTGTGTGTGTGTGTGTGTGTGTGTGTGCAAATCAAATCTCAAAGACTGTGTGCGTCAGCTACTTGGGGCAGGGACACAAAGCACTGGTTTCACAGAGAGGGTGCTGGAGGACTTAGCTTGGACACTTGACCAAGGACTTAACTCAACAGCTGTTCCAGTGGGGAGCCTTATAGAAGACCTGGAGAGAGACAGAGAGAGAGAAAAACCCAGACCTTGGGCTGAGTGTGTTTCCTCTGTGCTCTTAAGGGAAATTGTGCTTGATGCAGAGAGCTGCATTTGGAAATACTGGGTGTATCCATTTTTGTTCCAAGTGAATGTCCCTCTACAGTGTCAGTGTTGAAGATCCAGGCTTCTTAATTACTGGCCCAGAGAGTGGACTTCATACACATATTATCAATAGCATTTAAAAATCATTTACATTATATTTTTTCTCATTTACATGTTAATGAAGAAAAGTCTATGGACTGAAAAATAACAGATACTTTTTACTATATCAGTTGATGTACAATAGGTCCTTCCTTGATAGGCTCTTGGTTAGGTATTACTTCTCCAATGGGAATTCAACAGTTTTCAAAGTCTCATATTTAGGGATGTCTACTGGCCTGGCTAGCATACTGCATGATATAAGGTACTTGCTGTATAAGCGCTGTCATCGCAGAGGTACATTCCTTTGCCCCAGTGAACATTATTGTGTAAATGTAAAAAATAAACATAGATTTGACACCACATCATTAAACACTTGAAATAAGACTTAGGTAGAATTCCAGCAGCATCTTCTGATGAAAGAATTAGTAGTGATCTACAGTGGGATAGTTGAGTGATGATCACCAGGAACAATGTTTATCAAGCAATGAACTTCTGTGTTGCTAAGCTAACAAGCTCAAATGCCTGTCTTGAAGTTTGTGTCTTACTCAAGGGACAACTTCCTCAGTGAAGGCTTGAGATGCACCACTCCTGTAAGAAACTGCTTGACCAACCATTGTTGGGCCACAGTTCCATGTTCCACAAGGACATGACACTCAGAAAGGATGGCAAATGCATCATAACTATGGAGTAACTGAGACTAGATCAAACAGCTGTCTATGATGTTACATCAGAATTGTCTGCAGACCAGGGAAGTACCAAGTACTGTTCCACACAAAATTCAAGCCTGTGTCTTTTGAAAACATGGACCTGATGGCTTCTTGGAAATCTCAACCACTTCTAAGACCCCAGATGACAAGTATGGCAAAATGAGGAAGTACACATCAAAAACTAGGTCCTAAAGTGCAGCTGGATGCCCTCCTAGCCACAACAACATACTTGGCTAGAAAATGTAGAGTTCAATGCACCTCATATCCAGAAACTGCACTATCTCAACCAACAAGGATCGAAGAGAATAAGTTTTTATCTGTCGTTCCTGAACTTTGTGATGTGGTCCACAAACAATGAGAATGGTGGGAACGTATCTGGCAACATCCCATGCCAAGGGAGACAGGAAGCATCCAGTACTACCACCCATTGCCTTGCATAACGAAGCAAAAGAGGAAAAGGATCAAATTATCCTAAGTAGAACACTACACTTTCAGAAAATTCTGACCAGGTTTTCTCCGGGAAAGGACAAAGAGCTATGCTCTGAGCATCTTCTAGCTTGTTTGTTTTATTGGGGATATGAATGGTAGACAGAAGGATTCCCCTTGTTTCATGCTCCTTGCTTGTTCAGACACTATACAATGGACTTGTTTCTAATTAGATGAGAACAGACCTTCAGAAATAGCAGTTTTCCAAAATCTTCAGGGTTTGGAGAATTTTTCTAAATTTTCAGATTGCTGATGTGGAGCTGCAGACTCAATGGAAATCACACTCCCTGCACTGTATGGAAGCCCAGGTGAGCTCTCCAGTTCACAAGTGATGAGTCAGGCATCAAGATCTACAGTGGGTTTTACCGTAAAAAGGGGAGACTCAGCAGAAGATGTGTGTGTGTGTGTGTGTGTGTGTGTGTGTGTGTGTGTGTGTGTGTGTGTGTGTGTGTGTGTGTGTGTGTGTGTAATCCACCACTCTAAGTCCAACAGCATGGGTATAAAACCAAAAGAAGGTATGAGTATATAGTGGATCTGATGCTAGTGATACTTTACAATACATAGCAATTCAGATAGTTTAGGTGTGCAGAGAGTACCATAAAGTTCAAAGCAGCCATCAAGCAACAAAAGCACAACAGAGTATGAGTCTGGACTCTGCACTACATCCTCATTCAGATGGCTATAACCATGACCTTTTGCCCCTCCCCATGTCAGAAACCAGAAATGGTGGAAACAGTCCAACTCTGACTTGATGAAGGATTTCTTCTCAACTGGGATCAGAGAGAACTTCTTCCAGTTAATAGAGACCATTAGGTACTATGTCTAGTGGACTGCCAAAAAGAAGCCCACCTGCACATATAGTCCCATGATTGAACTAGCAAAACCAGGTTGTGAGGGATGAGAGCACAATGAGACCCTTTTCCTGTAAGACTTCAGCCGCTATGTCCAACACCTTGACACAAATTTTAGATGCTGAAGAAAGATCAAATAGCAACACTTTATAGCAGAAAATATGCCATCCCAGAGGGAATCTGAGGAGTTTTCTTTGCGGACTTCACATATTGATGTTCCTGAAGAAGTCCATCATATAAAACAGCACCATCCAAGCCCCTCCCCTTGCAGGAAGACTGTCAAGAATCAGATGTACTCGATGGATTGTTGAAGGTGCTAATGTCCAAAGTGGGAAGGAAATCATATTCCCTTTTTAGATTTTTTGCTTCCACCAAGCTGTGGCAGTCTCTGTGGTCCCTTCGAGTAGTAACACCTGGACATTTCTAAACAGATCCACTGAAATAGAAGGAATCTCCAGTTAAGCTTTTTGTGTCTTTTTGTGGAGGAAGATCTTTGAGCTACAAATTGTGGCCAAAAGTAAAACTTACTAATTACTTGTGATGCTCCTCCAACCTGGAGTGAACTTGGAGAATCATCTCTTAAAGGCAGTCATTGACTATATTCAGGATTGCAGGGGGGGGGGGGGCACCAGGAGTGTTGTAAATGTGGGTGATTTTTATCTGCACCAGAGGATGGAAAATTGTATTTCTCTTGGGGGCTTTCACTGGATGCCAAGGACATGTCTGTCTCTTTTAACAGACCAAGTTTACCCGAGGGAAAGGTGGAAGTATTAGAAGAGGGTACTGGAGATGCTTTACAAAGGAGAGGACCTGCTTCTCCCTTAGTAGATCAGTATCCACGTCCTGACAAGCTAATCAAAGGGTAAACGCACACAAAGATCTCATCCAGGATTTTTTCCTGATGTACTTCTTAAAGAAGGACATTTTACAGGCATACCATCTTTTGCAGACTTATATCTGAGCCTGAGTCACTTGTCAAATAATTATTACATTCAAAATTACAGTGAGGCACATGGCATCTCACCATGAAGGCAGTGGTCAAGGTCTTGTGCAGATAATCTTTCTACCCAGACTCTGGTTGATCCTTAAGTTTCTCCAACATCTTCCTCACCAGATAGGCCTAAAACTTGGAGTGAGTGGTTGAGTAGTTGAGTGCCTTGATCCCTAGTGTGGCAGAAGAACTGAACATCTTCCCCAAATAGCTGAACGATCTGGCCTTCCCATCTACTGACAAAGTGGAAAACGTTCTGTGACCTCTGAGACTTGTTCTGGATGGAGTAGACCATGTAAGGGTCACCATTGGGACGATTAGTGAGGACACCTACTTAGGCAGCAGCATGAAAATATTAACAGCACTGAAATAAGTTATATTTAAGGAGAGACACATGCAGATAGATTGTTAAATGTAATTTTCGTGATCTAGTAAGCTATTAATAATTTAGGTTTCAAAATATATTGGCTTTCCATCTCAGGGTACATTCAAGGCATAACTTTTTTATTGTGACATATAGCTACTAAACTGAAAATTCTATGTTCTATATTTTTCTAATACTCTATGTCATATTTTGACCTTATTTATTTTACATGAAACCTGTCCTTTTAATATTTATCAAAATCAATGCAAAACAAAAATTTTGTACATGTAGTTTTTTTATACTATGCAAAAATCTTCATGCATAAGAGACATCAGACCGTTCCATTGACAGAACATCAAAATATTATAATTGTGAAATTTCCTTTTTGTTAAATCATTGCTGTCATATTATCAGTCAATGCATTATAATCAAAAAGAACTATATGGTACTCTTAAAAATCTACAGAATGCTACACATTCCAAATAATTACAAATAAATGTAACACTTTTCATGTCTGCAAGTTAAAAAGCAACGTTGTACTGAAATGCTAAGATAAAAACTGTAAGAACTGCTAGAACGTAGCAGCATACTTGCGTGACTATTAAAAATAAAGTAACAAATGTCTTTTAATTGTCTAATCATGATGGTGTACTTGATCGGAAGCTTAAATTTATTTCTGATGGAAGAAATATCCTCCATCTTGAGTGAGAAGAAGTCCAGAACAGTTTACTTTTGATCAGTGGGAATGTATTCAAATTGATCAAATTCTCGTTTAGTTTAATGTTAGGATTAAGGTGTAAAGGTTGGAGAAGGTGAAAAGCTAAATGTAGATTTAGGGATTTAAACAGGGTTTGCGTACATCTGATTTGGGACCATAAGTCATTTTGAATTTTATACTTTCTTTTGGCAGAGATATCTAAGAATGGAAAGGCCATGGGATTAATGGAAAGAGTTTTGATATAATTGTGATAAAGCTTGACCCAAGATGGACACCAGGCATTTAATTCTTCTCTGAAGGTCGCAACATTAATTATTCTACTGCTTCTATTTATTTCATACATTAGCCTAAAATCTGGAAGACCTAGACCTCCTTTATCCTTAGGGTAAACAAGTTTTTGATAGCTTATCCTGATGGGTCTTGGGTGCCATATAAATTTCGAGAGAGATGAGTGTATATTATTAAAGACTTTATTATGTATCAGGGTGTTGGTAGCATTTAGAACATACAGTAGTCTCGGTAGAATATTCATTTTGATAATGGCTACCCTCGAGAGAACCGGGAGTTTTAGTTGAGTCCATCTTTCCAGGTCTTTTTGTATCAAGCTCCAACATCTAGACATTTGCAGCAGATTCTGGATGGATATGGACATTCCTGAATCCCAAATAGAGGGGTGTAAGGTATTATGGAATCTACTAACTCGTAAAAAAATGGTCTCTCACACTTATAAATTAATCTCTGCAATCAGATGCTCGAAAGAAGCTATCCACTCTGATTTTTGGATAAAGCAAGACCCCTCGATTTCCTCTAAGTCCATTGCCCAAGCCATTCAAAAATTTTCCAAAGCTATTCCTCTGCTAAAGTTCAGGTATACCCAACTTATGATAGTAAATAACGCATACTACACCCCAGCTTTACTAAACAAGATGTATAATGAAGTCCCACCTTTTTGCCAATTCTGCCCTATGATGGAAGCAGATATCATTCACATCTTTTGGAGTTGCAAATGCTTGTATAGGCTTTGGTGTGCCCTCAGAGTCAAACTAGAAAAAATGGGATATGAAAAATCTACACTCTCTTGGCGATTCGCCCTCCTTCATATACCCCCGGTAGGCAAGGACATTAAGAATATACACTTTCTAATAACGTCTTTTATGCTGATAAAATACTATATCCCCCTAAATTGGAAGGATAGATCGGCTCTTTCATGGGAAGGACTCAAACAGATAGCTGGGAAGCATTTTTCTGCTCACAAATATTTTTGGTATTCCATGAGGCTAAATCCTACACAGAGGGATACATGGAAAATGGTGTATGAGTTTATACTAACATAAATACACAGCATTTAAACCTCCTTTTTAGGTGCTCTGCATAGATGGGTTTTGTATATAGTTAGTTTATTGTAGAGAAATTTCTGTTAGTACATATTATTTTGTCTTGTTGTTGGGTATGATTTGTTATGATATGTTTAAAAATCAATAAAAAGAAATTAAAAAAAATAAATAAATAAAGTAACAAAAGCAAGCAACACATGTTGTGGGCAAACAGTCCTTCAGTGAGTAAAACATAAAATGATGCAAGACAGTTACTGCATTTTTTTTGTCTGTTTTCCCCTGTTTCTATAGGCATATCAGGTGGGAATGAGGATGACTATATTATGTTATAAAAATGAAAATTATATAGTAGATTACCCTATAGGAAGATGGTCCTAAGCTATTATGTGAACTTATCATCCTACTTGACATTGATGGGTTAATTTTATATCTAATTCGTACCTGAGAGGATGAGGATTTCTTTATTGGTTAGTATCAAATGTTATATAAAAACAAGACCAGCAGCAGAACGATAACTGAAAATGACAGGAACCAAAAAAAAAAAAAACCTTCAGCCAGTGAAAAGAAACAAATGATCTGGTCAACACAATATGATAAGTATTAAGCACTTTAGTTCTTTAATTGATACCAAGAACTTCTTCAGACTAACGTAACATAAAACATCAGGCATTCAAATGACAATTAATCATGGTCACATACTATCATAATGCCAATCACAAATCACAATTAATAAACTATTATAAAATCCTTAAAAAGACAATTCATTTGCTTAATAAAATTATTATAATAAAATCACAATTTTAAAAAAAATTTTATATTAATGCACTCATTTAAACTGGAAAATTTGTCAGCATCAAGCATGATGCTATTGTTTAAGGTTAATTAAACCCTGTGCTGAAAATATGCAGTGGCATCAGTACATCTCCAATATGCGTTCACACATGCAACACAGCATGTCTTCTGGGATCTCACATTCATGTGTGAGCCCCTGTAAGCTGTTCTTTCCACAAAAGAGCAATTCAGCATGGCATGATCTTCATCTTACTCTCCCATAAGATGGATGAACAGTCACTAGCTGTTAAAACATCAGTTTGTCAGCCCTCGACCACCCAAGCAACTAGACAAAGTCAGGCTGCTTGCAATGGAGATTGACAGTGGGTGGCTTGAACACTGTAAAATCTGGTATTAGGATCATTTCTGTTTGTATCCAGCATTGCACTGGAGTAGGGAAGTGAAATCAGCTTTTATGCAGTGGTTCTCAGTGAAGGGGATGGTCTTAAGAATAAGTTAACCTTTAACAATATCTTGCAATAACTTTTACTGTAGATCCTTATAATTTAATATAAACATAAAGGGATATATGCTTTGGTATGGGCAAGTTAAAAAAGGTTGTTTGTTTGAGTGACAGTAAGTACTGACCTTTAAGCCAAATCAGACTATATTCTTTACAGAACATTGGCAAAGTCATATGACAACTATCTTGTTCTACAAAACATAAACAGGAAGGGAAATTTTGTTAGGAGAACTATACAAAGTGAAGTTACCAAAGTAATGCAGGAAATGGAGGTTTGAGGAAGGACTTAAACAACTGGACATATATAAATTAAAAGCAATAAAAGAAGGTTACGATGTTAATTAACTAGTTAGGGGGCAACTGGATGGGGTGGAAATAAAACAAAATAATTTGTGGAAGAAGGGGACATGGAGAGGCTTGTGAAAGCAAGATGTTTGAGACAGGCCTAAGAAAATGCTACATAATAGAGAAGGTGATAGGACCACTAGAGTTATTGCCTGAAGCAAAAATACAATTTATATCAACAGTATAGTTCAAAGATACCTGAGAAAGATCAAGGGAAGAATGAAGGAGTGACATCACACACATCACATAATAAGTCATTTTCCAACAATTTACTTATATAAAGTGTCTTTATGACGGCAGCTTGGTAAATATGTTTTAATGTAACCAGTTAGACTGCATGTCAAGCAGGCAGCTGATTTAGTAAACAGGTGATGATGAGAGTCTGGAGAATCAAGTTATGCCATTTGCACAGTTCCACATTTATGCTGATGTAAAACAAAATAAGAAGTTGAGCAAAACATAAGTGATGATTACTGATGCTAACAGTCACATTCCCAGGATTTAAGGTGATCTTAGAATAAATACATTACATTGTTTCATAGGCATGGTAGCCAGAACACAGGCAGAAAAAACAGAGAGAAACTATTCACTGGTGGAGATGTTTTTTTCATTTGAATGACACTGGCACAGACTTGTTTAACTTGGTCTTTATAAGCCAAGGTTTCAGTGTCCAGGAGGAAAGAGGGTAAAGTGCTGTTGGTTTAAAGAACAAAGAAATAAAAGCACTGCAACTAATCTATTAATCATGATTCTATATCTGCCAGTGTTATCTTAAACCGCTCCTCTTTAAACATAATAATTATTAATATTTAATAGTACAGTCAGTTCCAGAACACGGTCTGGATTGTTAGCTTGATAGTGCTATTACTTTTAATGTTAAGACAACCAGGACTGAAGTCTGTGGCAGTGATGAGATAACTGAATGAGAAACAACTGAGCATGCAACACAGTTTTCTTGCCTTATGGAAAATAACAGCCAGGGCTCTACAGATCCCCAGTGGAACCTAGGGTCCAGTCCACTTCCTCTACAGGAGGCATTCGGCATATTTTAATGGAGCTTTTGGAAAAGAATCTCCAACATTGATCTCCTGGTCCACCTTTTCTGTCAAAAGACCACTGGACTTTCTGCCTGACCATTTATGTGACGTCTGAAGATTATGTTGTCATGGTGAGACCACAAAATGCTTATGAAGGCTGAGGAACCTGAGAGCTCAGGAGTGAAATACATATAACTCTAGGCTAAGCATTAGATACAAAGAAAACAACTGATTTATTGGGCACACTAAAGAGTTTTAGAAACTATTTAATGCTGGTAATATAAAAGTCATCTTTAGGGAACAGTCTTACTTTCTCAAGCTGACATGCATCATTTTAGTGGTTTGCAAATTTTGTGAATGCATGGCCTGACACTTCCTTGGAGAAAAACCCTCCTAAGATACATCATGTTGATTTGTCAGTGAAATTAGCATATTCGCTCTGCTGCTCTCTGTATTACCCTACAAGGCAGTCTGCAAGACCCTTTTCCTTCAGCATTCTACAGTTATCATCTGGTTCCTGTCAGCAAAAGATGAAGAAAATGTTTAAAAAATACAGACTTGTATCAGGCACAGGAAGTCCAAACCTATGTCCACTTTCTGAGTACAAAACAATAACATTTAATAGCTATATAACTGGCATTTCCTACTGGAAAATGACATTTTCATTTTTTGGACAGGATTAGTCAGTTTCCTTCCTGCAAAGAAATCGCCAGAAGACCACTTTGCTGCTCCATGCTGTAAGCAGACCTCATGCTATCAACTAAGACAGCAAAAGCAAAAAAGGTCAAAATGTTATATCATAACATTTCTTAAAGACACACAAAACCTCTTTCCAATTATTTCTGAAAATGATTACAAATACATTTTTATCTATGTATTGATAATATTTTATAGTTTTATATATGTGTGTATGTACATAGATACACACATGCATACACATACAGATTATCTATATATATCTGCCATATATATATATATATATATACATAGATATGTGTGTGTGTGTGTATATATAATATATATATATATATATATATATATATATATATATATATATATATATATATATATATATAAAATTCTATTTACTTTAATTGTCAAACCTTGATCATCAGAAAATATGTTAAAAAGGTACTCTCATTGATTACTTGCTCTGCCCTCACAAACACACCACCAACATGAGGACTGTGCCCCTACAACTCCAGAAATTAAATGAACTAACTCCATGGTCACACTACCACAGGGAAAGGGAAGCACCTTAATTGTATGCATATATATATATATATATATATATATATATATACATATATATATATATATATATATATATATATATATATATATATATATATATATATATATATGTGTGTGTGTGTGTGTGTGTGTGTGTGTGTGTGTGTGTGTGTGTGTGTGTGTGTGTGTGTGCACACATATATATATATATATATATATATATATATATATATATATATATATATATATATATATATATATATATATATATATATATATATATATATATATATATATATATATATATATATATATATATATATATATATGTGTGTGTGTGTGTGTGTGTACACATATATATGAGTCCACTGAAATTCAGTTGCTATTAAGACATTCAAAACACTGACAAATAATACCTAGAACACAAAATATCAACAAGATCTATGTTATAGCAGGGAAGGGAATATGCCCTTTCTCCACTACTGTGTGAACTCAAAGTTAGTGTAAATATAAGTTGCAGGGGAGGGGCAGGGGTTTGAATTTGTATGCTGTCTTGGAGCATGCACAGTTTCAGTTAATATTATGAGTTTCGGATGCTCTGTGCTCAGTGTTTTGAATGTCAGTTGTGCGGACCTGACATCAGCATGTTGGCACTGTGCCTGATGAGCTTGTCCTACAGGCAGGCTGGCAGCACATCCACCAGAGCAACAGGACAGGTTTACAGCAGATATTAAATAAAATAACTTACAAAAAATATTTCATAGTAATGTCTTTTGGCTTTTTTTTTCCGGTTAGGGGTCGCCACAGCGGAACTCTGGTCGACAAAAAATATTTTATAAACGAAAGAAAAGAAAAAAAAACTTTTCTCATGCTCATAACAGTACCTGTTTATCCTCTTCATTTTGTTGTCATCCATCAATCACCTGAGACAGTCTGAGCCAATAAGAAACAGATCCAAGCTACTTTGAACAGTAGATCGGCCAGATGTCTCTAATGCTCTATTTCTGCCACACAGTCAGTGACAAGAAGACCTGTGATAAGACATTGAGTTGAAGTTGGTCTAATGCTGGACTCTTTTAGAATACACCCCAGGAGTCCCACCTATGTCCTTGTTGGACAAGGATGATAGGTGCTGATTGTGGAAAAAAGGGTAAAACTTGGCTAGGCTTGTAAGGGCCCTAGGGTCAGTAACCTAGTAACTTCCTATGATCCTATGAGCCTATGAATATAGCCCAAAAATAGTAATCCATCTTTTCTTTTCTTTTAAACAAAGATCAGAACTCTGTGCATATACAATACTATGGTTGGAGTTCTAAATCCCTGAAATGGAAAAGTCAGCTATTTTTTAAAATGAAACAAAAGCATCAGGAAAAGTATTTCATTTGAAATAGAATACTATATTCTGATAGTTTTTTAATGGGGTTGGAGCACAATAGACAGTACCACAAGCTGCCGCAGACTTTTTTACATAAGAAAAAATATCAATTAATGAAATAAAGTAGCAGTAATGTTTGAAAATATAGAGGATTAAGACATTTGGGGTTTATTCAGAAAGAATCATAATCCAACAGTGCTGCTGTAAATAGTGCAGTCAAGGTATTATAACATGGCCCAAAGAGGCTTAGGTACACATATGGGCATATGTGTTGAGATAGCAGGGTCATCCCTGAAACAATGCTGCATAATGAGGCCTCACATTCAGGAAAATGGTAGCCACACTCCAAGTAAGTGGACTTTGATATAAGTGGTCATGTGACCTGAGGACATCCATGTGATGGTACCATGCCTGATGAGATGCATGCTCATTTGCACATTGAAGAACCACATACCTACAACATGGACAAAGCTGGGAGCCCATTCATGTGCTACACAATAAAGTGCCATTTAGTTTTATTTTATAAATTGGAAGGAAAGAGGTTGATAGGGCAGTCAGAAAGGGGGATGAGCAAGCAAAGCAACACAGAAATGCAATAGAAAGAAAATAACAGTATGGCAATAAAGCCATAACTAGGGCAGGGTGACTAGACAGGTGCTCCAGGGTGCAGATCGTAACAAGTGTGATCAGCAGTTGTAAATGGGATGCAAGTGCAGTACTTGCAATTTATTTAGGAATCTACAGATGATATTGTAGCTTTGTAAATGAATGCATTTAGGAAATGAAGTAAGGAGAGTATGCTACTAAGGTACTAAATATTCATGTAAGAAGCATTGAAATCACCCACAGCTTTTTAAATAAAAAATGGAATGCCAGTAATGCACGTGCAGACTATAAATAACTGTCAATCCGCTGTTGCTGAAACCTTTTTTGTATTAACTTTGCCAGTGTAGGGAGATTGCCAGGGAGATATATAAAGAAGCATGGTGAAGCTGTAGGTAGGAAGGAGGGTATGAAGACTGGTAGAGAAGGGTGCAGGCTACCAGCCTAGCCAGATAGAATTTTATAGATAATTCTATAATTTGTAAATATGAATGTAAACTACAGGCTTGTTGTCATAAATGTAAAGAAATACTGTTACATGTGGAACTGGAAATAAATGTGACAACTGTGCACTCTACTGACCAAAGTAAAGCATGTGGTGACCCTTTGAACTAGCAGTGGTGCCGAAAAATCTAGATGAAGAAATTATTTTTATCATTTTAACCAAGAGTTAAATTGCTAGATTTAAACATGCAAATGTATTTTTATTGCTCTGTTCCTGAACAGCTGCAAGATAACAAAAGGGAGATGTTAAGAATGTAAATGCAGTTAATGTGTAGCCTGGGAACACCAGGAAAGTGTAAAAAGATGATGTAATGTTTATCAGAACTGCAATAGCAATTTAAACAGAGAGAATCAGAAGGCATAAAGCATTTTTGATCATCCCACTCACAGCACTGCCTCTTGCTCACATGTAAGTTATCTTAGACTTGTGTTTTCTTGTAGAGATATCTAGAACTAGAAAGTTTAGACTAAGTGTTTTCTGTTATGTCAGAACTGTACTACTGAATTATTTTAAGTATTTCTGTGTTATCTCTGAACTCTTGATTAGCACTGACTGTGTAGTAGAAAGTATTGTCTTGTGGTTTTAATTATTTATTGTTAAATATTTTACAACCTTTTAACTGTGGCTGGTTTGTGTACAGATAAGTTAAGCTCTAGAGTACATTGCATGTATATAAGGATCCTGTACCAAGTCACTGTAATAAGTTTTGAGACTGTTTAGTCACATCTACCAATTGAATAATAATATTGCACAGTAATAATTGGACACCCTTTTAAGGGGCCTTTGAGTAGCTGATAAATATTAGCTGGGTGGTGGCAGTAATTACTACTGTATAGTCTGGGTAAAAGGGGCACAGCTGGAGAACCTGTGCCAGCCTTCTCCAGAAGTGTCTGTGTGGTTATATAAACTCTTATCTCAAAGCGTGTGTGTGTGTCAGCTACTTGGACAGGGACACAAAGCACTGGTTGGACAGAGAGGGTGCTGGAGATTTTAGCTTGCCCAGCTAGGCTGAGATCTAGACCCTATAGCTGTCCCAGTGGGGAGTCTTATTGGGGACCTGGGGAGCAAGGAAGCGACCAGCCCAAGACTGACTCTGATCTTTGTGTGCTCCTAAGGGAAATTTCACTTTACTCCCTCCCTCCCTCCTATATTAGATGCCCTGTCTGGTGTTACTGGTGAGGATTGAGGCTCCTTGATTTCTGGGCCAGGGCACGGGAGTCACATATTAATTGGTGGCAGTGGTTGGGATATCCTGACATATTAATTGGTGGCAGTGGTTGGGATATCCTCACATATTAATTGTTTGGCAGTGGTGGGATATCCACATCACATATTAATTAGTTGGCAAATACTAATTGGCTTGTAGTGGTGTGGGCAGAGTGAATCCTGTAGCTTGTGTACAGTGAGCTTTGAAGGTGTTTTGTAATCTGAAACAGCCATGCAGTGAATACTCAGAGTTCAGATCACAATTGTTTTATTTCTTTTCTTAGCTTAGTTAGTCAGGGTGAGCAGGCAGCATGTCAGCAGAAGAGTGTGGAAAGCTGACAAGGAGCCAGCTGGCAGAGATGTACCAGGCTAGGGGACTATTGCATGGAAACCTGACTAAGGCTGACTAAGGCAGACCTGGTTGCAGCCTTGGTTACAGCTGCATCAGAAAACAGCAACCAGGAGGACAATCAGACTGGCAGGGGAGATATAATTCCCTTGGAGAATGGACAGCTCAACCTTTCTGCAGTGGACTTAAAAATCCAACTGGAGCTAAAGAGACTTGAGTTGGAGGCCAGGCGTGTGGAATTAGAAGCAAATAAGAGACTGTGACATTTTCAGGCTGAGGAGCATGAGAAACTGTTATAGCTGCAAGCTGAGGAACAAGAGAAGCAGAGGCAGCATGAGAAGGAGATGCTGACTCTTCGCCAGAGTCATGGAGATAATGGGGAAGGGAGTAACTGGACCCCAGAAGCACAAAAGGTCAGTAAATTTCTTCCACAGTTTAAAGAGGGGGATGATTCTGATAGTTTTATTCATATGTTTATGAGCGTATGTAAACAGTATGATGTTGACCAAGGGCTCGGGGTAGGGTTCCTGACCCCTTTACTCCATGGTAAAGCTGTAACTATTCTGTCCAAAATGTCTGATGTTGCATGTTTTGATTATACTGCTGTAAAAAATTGTCTGCTAGAACTGTTTAAGCTAACACCTGAAACATATAGTAATAATTTTTGTGAGCATAGAAGCAAGGCAGATGAAAGTGTGTGTGAATATGTTGCTGAATTGAGCACTTACTTCCATAGGTGGGTGAGTGGATGTCAGGTCACCACTTTTGAAGGGCTGGCAGAACTTTTGGTGAGGGAACAAGCCCTTAGCACTTTGCCTGAGGACATGAGGATATGTTTAGCTGATAGGCAATGTGCTTCTTCAGATGAGTTGAGGAAGGAGGGAGACCTATACCTGGCAAGCAGGGCAGCCCTGCACAGGAAGGGGACCCCCAGTACTGCTCATGGGTCTAAAGGAACCCATGGTGGGCAGCACAGACTGCCCCAACAGAATCTGCCAGTAGCAGGGGAACCCACTAGTACAGGTACATGTCCAGGAGCTAGGGTTAAATGTTTTGAATGCAACCAGTGGGGCCATGTGGCATACAGGTGTCCATGGAGACAAGGTGGGGAACCAAAGTTGAGGGAGCCAGTAGGTGGGAAAGACAAAATGCCAATAGTAGGTTGTCTTGAGACAACAGGGGTATGGAACTACCATCCTGCAGATGTCATGATAGGGACGGAGTTGGATAAGGCAGTACCATGTGCTTATGCAGTTACATGTGGTCAGGCTAGAAGACAAGCATGTGGGTCTGGTAGCCTGGGGGGGACCCAGACAGACTGCATAATTGCAACCAGGACTGGTGAGGTGGTTACTTCAAGGAGGAAGCTATGCAGTAGGAATGAGACTGAATGTAAGCCACAACTGCTTGTGGGTACTGATGTTCCCTTGGACAGAGTGACTGCAAAGGTAGAGGTGAGTAGTAGTACCCAGGCTGACAGTGAGACATCACTGTCAGAGGATGCCAGACTTCCTGTGGAAGGGGAGCTGGGAAGGGTTACAAGGAGAGAGTTGAGACAGGCTCAGTTCTCAGAACCTACATTGCAAGGTAGCTAGGGAGGCACCTGATTCTCAAGGAAAGGGGGAATCTGTATACTCGGACAAAGGGTTACTATACAAAGAATGGACCCCCTGAGGGAGGGCTAGAAGGTGAGAGAGTACAGCAGTTGACAGTGCCTAGAGCCTACCATCTGGCACTTCTAGTCATAGCCCATGATATTCCCTTTGCAGGTCATATGGGCATAAAACGTACAAAGAGGCATATTATGCAGAACTTCTATTGGCCTTGAATTTTCAGAGATGTAACAGGGTACTACAGAACCTGTGTGCAGTGCCAAAAGTTAGACAATGCAGGAGACAAGGTGAGAGCTCCTTCGATGCCTTTGCCTGTGATTGAGGAGCCATTTCAGAGGGCAGCTATGGATATTGTGGGTCCTCTGAGTATCCCAAGTTCCACAAAGAAAAAGTATATCCTAGTGGTAGTGGATTATGCTACACTATACCCTGAGGTGATGGCTTTGTCCTCCATTGAGGCATAGAAGGTAGCAAATGCTTTGTTAGAGATTTTCAGCAGGGTAGGTTTCCCAAAAGAAATACTGACTGACAGAGGTGCAAATTCCATGTCAGACCTGCTGGCTTGTCTGTGGAAGTCCTGTGGTGTGAAGCACATGAAGACCACCCCTTACCATCCCCAGACTAATGGTCTTGTTGAGAGATTAAACTCTACAATCAAGTCCATGCTATGGGCATTTGCAGATTAGTTTAAGAGGGAGTGGGACAAATATTTGCCCCATCTGTTGTTTGCTTACAGAGAGGTTCCCCAGGAATCCACAGGTTTTTCACCCTTTGAGTTGCTGTATGGGCATAGGGTGAGGGGACCTCTAGATTTAATTTGAGATGAGTGGGAAGGTGAGTGCAAGTCTCACAAGTAGTCTGTTGTGGCACACATCCTAAACCTCAGGACAAGGCTCAGGGAACTCATGGGTTTGGCCCAGGTGAACCTGGCAAAAGCCCAACAACAAAAATGTGTGGTATGACAGGAATGCTTGCGCTAGAGAGTATGCTGTGGGGCAGCAGGTAATGGCTCTCATTCCTGTCAGACATAACAAACTGCAAGCAGCTTGGGAGGGACCCTACAAGGTGGTAAGAAAGGTAAGTGATGTTAACTACATGATGGAACTGCTAGGCAGATAGCAGGGGCACAAATTGTACCATGTTAACATGATGAAACCATACCATGATAGGAAGGTCCTGGTGCTGAGCATTTGCAGTGCATTGCAGGAGGAATCTGAGGGAGATCTCAGAACTGATCTCCTCAGTGAGGCTCGGGCAGACACCTCAGTGGAAGGGGTAGCAATGTCCCAGCAGCTGTCTCCTACCCAGGTTCGAGAAATCTGAGCAGTGTTGCAGGAATCTGGGAATATGTTCACTGGGAAACCAGGGTGCATCCACCTGGTGCAGCACCAGGTGCAAACAGGACTCCAAAGGCCTATTAAGCAGGCCCCTTATAGGGTTCCTGAAAGAGTCAGGCAGACCCTGAGGGAGGAGGTACACGAGATGTTGAAACTAGGGGTAATTCAAGAGTCCAACAGTCCCTGGGCCTCCCCAGTGGTGCTGGTGCCAAAGAAGGATGGCAGCACCAGGTTCTGTGTGGACTACAGGAAATTAAATAGTCACACAGAGTCGGATGCTTACCCTATATCTAGGACAGATGAGGCCCTAGAGCAGCTGGGTGGGGCTAAGTATCTTACAACCATTGATCTTACCAAGGGTTACTGTCAGGTGCCCTTGACTCCCAGTGCTAGAGAGAAGTCAGCCTTTGTGACTCCTTTTGGCTTGTATGAGTTCACAAAGATGCCCTTTGGGATGAAGAATGCCCCAGTGACTTTCCAGAGGCTGGTAGATAATATCCTAGCAAGAGCAGGAGGGTTTGCCCTTGCTTACCTGGATGATATTGCCATCTACAGCCATTCCTGGCCAGAGCACTTTCAGCATGTCAGGGAGGTGCTGGGCAGACTACAGAGGGCAAGGTTTACCATTAAGCCGAACAAATGGCAGGTGGGTATGGCAGAGGTCTCCTTCCTCAGACATAGAATGGGAAGTGGTAAGATAAGACCAGAACCTGCCAAATTGGAAGCCATTCAGGCATGGCCTGCACCTGTTACCAAAAAGCAGGTGAGGGCATTCTTAGGGACAGCAGGGTACTACAGAAAGTTCGTCCCCAATTATAGTACCATAGCTGCTCCTCTCACAGATCTGACAAGGAAGAACAAGCCAGATAAGGTAGTGTGGACCCCAGCATGTGAGCAGGCATTCCAGAAGCTTAAAGAAGCTTTGGGAGGACCCCCTGTGTTAGTCAGTCCAGACTACAGAAAATAATTTGTTGTACAGGTGGATATTTCGAACTATGGGGTGGGGGCTATACTTAGCCAGATTTTATCAGAGGGAGAAGAGCACTCAGTGGTTTATCTCAGTTGTAGGCTCCAACCCAGGGAGGAATGCTATGCAGCTGTAGAAAAGGAATGTCTAGCCATAGTGTGGGTTCTGCAAAAATGTCAGACTTATCTGTATGGAAGAAAATTCACTGTTATGACAGATCCAAACCCCCTAACATGGTTAAACAGAGCCAGCCGGCAAAATGCCAAGTTGCTAAGATGGAGCCTAGGGTTGCAAGCATATGATATGTCAGTTCAGCACCACAGTGGGAGTAGCAATGCCAATGCAGGTGGTCTCTCAAGACGGGGAATGGGGTAGGTACACTCAGATAGACATAACCCTCTCAAGCGGCGTTTCTCAAGGGTCACTTGAAAAACTAGCTTGAGTTCTCCAGGGGGGAAAAATGTGAAGACTGGTAGAGAAGAGTGAAGGCTGCCAGCCTAGCCAGATAGAATTTTATAGATAATTCTATTATTTGTAAATATGAATGTAAACTACAGGCTTGTTGTCTTAAGTGTAAAGAAATACTATTACATGTGGGACTGGAAATAAATGTGACAACAGTGCACTCTACAGACCAAAGTAAAGCATGTGGTGACCCTTTGAAGTAAACGCAAAAAGAATTGGCTATCAGTAATTAGTTAATGTATTTAAGGTGAGTTCACCAGAGTGCTGTTATCTGATGAAGTCAAGGACAAAAACATGTTGTGAATTTTCAGCGTTACTTGTATTAAACTGTTCGTGTCACAGTTCTTGGTTTTGGTGCTTTACTTTTGATTATCAGTGACCCTTTGAAGTAGCAGTGTTGCCGAAAAGTCTAGATGAAGAAATTCTTTCTATTGTTTTAACCAAGAGTAAAATTGCTAGATTTAAACATGCACATGTATTTTTATTGCTCTGTTCCTGACCAGCTTCAAGATAACAAAAGGGAGATGTTAAGAATGCAAATGCAGTTAATGTGTAGCCTGGGAACACCAGAAAAAGTGTAAAAAGATGATGTAATGTTTATCAGAACTGCAATAGCAATTTAAACAGAGAGAATCAGAAGGCATAAATCATTTTTGTCTGGATCATCCAACTCACAGCTCTGCCTCTTGCTCACATGTAAGTTATCTTAGACTTATGTTTTCTTGTAGAGATATCTAGAACTAGAAAGTTTCGACTACATGTTTTTCTGTTATGTCAGAATTGTACTACTGAATTATTAAGTATTTCTGTGTGATCTCTGAACTCTTGACTAGCATTGACTGTGTAGTAGAAAATATTGTCTTGTGGTTTTAATTATTTATTATTAAATATTTTAAAACCTTTTAACAGTGGCTGGTTTGTGTAGAGATAAGTTAAGCTCTAGAGTACATTGCATGTATATAAGGATCCTGTACCAAGTCACTCTAATAAGCCTTGAGACTGTTTAGTCATATCTACCAATTGGATAATAATATTGCACAGTAATAATTGGATGCCCTTTTATGGGGCCTTTGAGTAGCTGATAAATATTAGCTGGGTGGTGGCAGTAATTACTACCATATAGTCTGGGTAAAAGGGGAGGGCAGCCACGGTGGTGCAGTGGTTAGCATTGCTGCCTCACAGCAAGAGGTTCTCCGGTTCGATCCTCAGCTGGGGTGCCTTCTGTGCGGAGTCTGCATGTCCTCCCTGTGGTCGCGTGGGTTTCCTCCGGGTGCTCCGGTTTCCTCCCACATCCCAAAGACATGCTGCAGGTGGATTGGACACTCTAAATTGGCCCTAGGTGTGCGTGTGAGTGTGCCTTCTGTGGAAGGTTGGGCGCCGGGCTGGCAACTCGACACCGTAAAACTCCACTGCCATTCAAATGTGCGGACAAGGTGATCCGCTGTGGCGACCCCTAACCGGGAAAAAGCCGAAAGAAGAAGAAGAAGAAGAAGAAGTCTGGGTAAAAGGGGCACAGCTGGAGATCCTGTGCCAGCCTTCCCCAGAAGTGTCTGTGTGGTTATATAAACTCTTATCTCAAAGTGTGTGTGTGTCAGCTACTTGGGCAGGGACACAAATCAATGGTTGGACAGAGAAGGTGCTGGAGATTTTAGCTTGCCCAGCTAGGCTGAGATCTGGACCCTATAGCTGTGCCAGTGGGGAATCTTACTGGGGACCTGGGGAGCAAGGGAGCGATCAGCCCTAGACTGACTGTGATCTCTGTGTGCTCTTAAGGGAAATTGCACTTTACTATGTGCATTTGTTATCCTTCCCTCTTATATCAGATGCCCTCTCTGGTGTTAGTGGTGAGGATTGAGGCTCCTTGATTGCTGGGCCAGGTCATGTACATCACAGAGGGTATAGGGATAGTAGCAGGGGCAGATTCACAAACATATAACACAAAGACAGGCAGGGGTATCACAGACATCAAAGGGAGGCCTACAATGATGAACAGACAGAGAGGGGGTGGGCAACTGATTATGAGGACTGAACTACAAGTAGGGGAGGGGCAGTGTCCCACAAGGAAGAGTAAGAAGAAGCATACGTTGATGGGGGAGAGGGTGAGATGAGGAAGGCTTGCTAAGTTGGCCAAAAGGAGATCCTCCTAGGGGTCAGTCACCTCTGTGGTTGACATCAGAGTAGGCTCCACTACTGGTGTCCAGTGATTGGGACTGACTGGCTACATGACTTTACTAGCTGCATTGGGGAAGGGCTGCAGGATGTCAAAATAGGCAATAAATTGTACTGCCTTGTTGGCAAGATGAGCTTCCAGGTGATAAACAAATGTGTAGATATCTCTGATTCAGTGTAAAGCATGCCATTCTAGTATTAAAAACAGTAAGCTTAGCAAGCAAGAAATGTATACACTTTATGCTAGGATATGTTAGTCAACATAGGTTATTGCAATCAAGACAGTTCTAGGCAGATATATACGATAGTAGATCTGTTTCTTCTGTAACCTGTGGAAGGGGTCTTCTGTGGTTCTTATCTGTATATAAGGGTAATGTGGTAGCCCACAGAAATTACAGCAAGTGGTAAATCACTGTATTAGACTGAGCTGAATATTTATGAGTTGAATGAGTACCTCTCAACTGTTCAGATTTTTGCCTCATATTTTTGGTTTGTTCCTCATAAAAGTTTGGTTTTCAGGTAAATCATTGGCAAATCGTTGAGGATTGATGTCAGAAAATAATGACAGACATTTGAGTTTCAGGCTTCATACCCTTCGGAAAACTCATGGTAATGCAGTCAATGTTATTCTATCAATTTTCTAAGTCTGTAAGAGCAATATTTAAAAAGTACCCTTATTTTTGGACCTTTGTTCCCCCAGTATTTATGACTTTGTCCAGACTTCTTGCTCTAAGAGGTTAAGAGGTATGGTTGAATTATGTTCCACCAGCCCAGTATGTATTTTAATTACTGTATATAACTGAAATAAATTAAATGTTTTATTTACTTTTCTATTATTATTAACAGGTTTATGCACATTTTATATGCATGACCAGTATGGCTGGATGGCCAAGCTAACCCTCTTAACTGCTCAAGCAAATAAACAAGACTAGTGAACTCCTTGCACAATGTCTCTTTTTAGGCTTCTAGATTTTCTGTCTTTAAGTTTTATTACTGGATACCTTAGAATAACAAAATAAATATTATTTAGTTATATTGATAAATATAGTGAGCACTAGTGAAAAAAATCATTATTTCACATTTGATCTGATGTCCAGTTTTTCTTTATTCTGTTCCATAACAGTGCACAATGATTTACATGGAAAAATAAGCTTTGTCAGAATGATTGTATATTCATTAATTTATTCATGTGAACCTACATCATGGGATGCAAATAATATCTTGTGGCAGAACAAGAAGGTCTTACTCTTATTCCATTAATGAAAAAGTGTAAGCCATCCCAGCAGTTCAATTCTGGTATAATGTTTCAAAGTTGTTAATGACAGTATGACAAATGTTGCCATGTCAGTAGTACTGCATCTATGTGTTGAGAAAATAAAACAGAAATGTAACCAAAAAGTAAGAAAATGTAAAGTTATATCCTGAATGATTAATGGCTGTTTTAAAAAGAATAAAATCTGAAACCTTTTAAAAAAATAGGCATCAAGTTGCTGGTCTGCCTTTGTCCTAACCAGAATGCTGGGTAACCAGTGATGGCTCTGCCTCTCGACTGTCTGATGAGCAGCCTATATCACTTATCAGATGAGCATCAGCTGAGGACACTAGTGAGCCCTTCAGCTTGCCCTTCACAGGGTAATCTTCATCAGACTGCAGAAAAAATGCCTGGGAACAGCTGGAGGAGACCCAAGAGATCATGTGGTGGCCAGTGCAGATAATGGAGACTGCTGCCTCACCACTGCCTGCACCATGACTGATCCAGCAGAATAAATAAAAATAAATGGAGTAAAGCAAAACAAAACAATGAAGCAACATAATAAAAACAGGAACAAAAAAGAGAAAAGAACAAGACACAAATACAATGGTCAGCGTGACGTAGTACACTTTATTAAGGCAGGCCCTGGAAGGAGAAATAGCAGTCAGCAAGTCAATGTAACATTGAGAAAAACTATTATACAACAGAGTATAATACCAGGGTATATGAATACAGTGAAACTGGCACAGTGAGTAGGACAGTAGTACAGTAAATGGATGAAAATTAATGTGCAAAAGGAATTATCAGTGAAGCAATGGTGATGTATTAAAATGCAAAAGAAAAATAAAATGCTTACTACAGTGGTAAACAAGTAAATGTGTTATCTAGGTATAGCAAGTATGGGGATAGTTGGCATAGTTTAAAACATCAGCACATTAGAAATGGATGAAAGCTAGCACTCTACAAAGCTAATGAACAACTAAGCAATGGTGAAACAGCACAGTGCAGAAAAAAATACTCAGTGCACTGGTAAACACGTTAAAGTACAGATACTACAATGATAGCAATATAGTAGATGTACCCTGCCACTTAGAAACTCTAGCCTGTCTTATCTGGCAAGCAATTCTGCTTTCTGCTATTTCTTCCTCTACTGGAAATAGAATTAAACTAATGACCCCAGTGTACCAATGACAGCAGAAAGCATGTATAGCTATATTTTTCGACCCTACTGCACCGTGACTCAGCAAAAATAGAAATATTTTTGTAATATGGAAGCTGTCTCTCCCTAACCTCTTCTTCAATTGACAAAGAAGATCTGGGTGGCACCTCTGCAGATCATTATATTTATGTCAGCACTGATCTCCAGAGCAGTTGATGTCCCTGCCATCACTCACTGCCCTGGAAAATGAATGCTAGACATCCACTTTGTGGCAGGGACCTTCATAATTCCCCAACAGGTGCACTCCCTGCTGCACCACACAAGTGTTCTGCCACAATCATTTCCTGAGGCCATGTTCACTGGCTAGGTCAAGTCCAGGAGTGAAAATGACAGCTGGGGATCAACATGCTTATTATGGACACCACATGATGCTACTCAGTACTGCAAAACCCATCTATGGCAGCATGATGCATGTGGTCAGTAGTACAGGGGAGAGTGGCAGCTGCACAGCTAGGCCTACATGCCCAAGTGTGGGCATGACACACAGGTGGGTAGTTTCATGACTTTGGTCATAAATTGATAGTTCCATGACCTTGGTCATTGGTGCATTGCATATCTTTAGCAGTGTGGCCAGTCTATACAGCAGTGCACACCTTAATTAATATCTGTACTCATGCACAAGCAAGGCTGGGCCCTCAGTGAAGAATGGAACTGATATGATATTGCATTATTGGTGGAATTCAGAAACAATAGTCCACTATCACCCCATTAGCATAATGACTGTGCTAAATGCCTTGTTGTAGCACTACAAAAAGCTTGCTCACCATTTTGCAGGAGACCATGTTACAGTGAGCAGCACAAACTACAGAGGAAAGCAGATATCTGGGTATACTAATGTATAGGGATGCTGACAACAAACAGGAATGCAATGCAAACCACCATTATAGTGAGTGTTCAAGAGTGCACAACTGCCACATACACTGTCACACAATGGCATAGCATGTGTGCTAACACTACACTGACCATGACAGGGATCTGGCAGAATGTGAGTGGAGGCTTAAACTGAAAGGTTGCAGGGAATAGGCAGGACAGGTTATATTCCTACTGAGACCAGTATACATTATCCAACCAGGGCTCAGGGTAAAGGTTGGACTGTTTGCAGTCTTGGAGGTTTGTGCAATCAGTCCAGGCAAAGGGAACAGGCAATATAATTTGCAGTCCTGTTGGAGGTACAGCAAACAATTAGGATGAGTTGCAGTTCTGCTGTGTAAATGTCTTCTTCACGGTGTTGCATAGGCACAGTGTTCAGAACAGTTATCTCACAATAATGCACAGTGCTTTGCCCCCTACAAGGGGTAGTCAGTAGGAAGGTGTTGGCTGACATATACAGTCCTGCATATCCACTCTGATCCACGTGTGCACTTGCAGGTGTACCTACGCTACCATGGCACCAAAAGAACAGCAGTGCCTGGAAAATAATTCACCCTACAGGAAACTGGGTGCTGCTGAAGGCCCTATTCATACATTGCAAGAGAATCATGGACAAGGCCTTACTTCCAGGAGCAGATGTGGTAGGAACTGGTGTGAGCCATCAGTGCAGTAGGTGCTCATAATCAAGCACAGGTGAAGATGTATTGCAGGTTCACCAGCATGATCCTCCATGCCAAGGTCAAGGTCCAGGATATAGCCAGGGACAAGTCAATGAATGAAGTTCTTACTCTCCCTCATTGATGACACAAGGAGAATACTAATACTTGTGGATTAGATATGACAGCCAGGCTGATCAGGACTGCCCAAGTGTCTGTGGGGGATCTTCTAGGTGGGTGGTGACATATGCCATTCTTGTAGGACATTGCCTAGCACATCTTTCTGGTTTACTTACACATGCCCATCTGCATTTATGTTACTCAAAACAAAGTTAATCCAGAAAGCTTGAGTCAGGTCTGATATCTTACCTGTGACAGGATAATAAGAAACAGAAAATAAAGGATTAGCCCTGGTAAAATCACTTTAGCTAGCAAATAAGGAGACAATATCTGTGATATCCTCCCTTCAGGAGGAAAAAAACACCTTGTTGAAGTTTCAAGAAGTTTATTCAGTTAAGTAGGTAGATGGACAAATGTTCTTGTTCCACTTGTGCTAGAACTGATGTCCAATGCCACTATGCCACCCACCTGTTCAAATGATGATGACTGTGTCCTTCCCACCCATCTGCCTAATGTATGTAGGTAATGTCTGATGCACCAAGGTTAGTCAGTGTGTACTGTAATGTATTTCTTGAGTGTACCAATTCATGTGTCAATTTTTATGTATTTGCCTTGTGAGGGCCTATTCGTGTGGGTTAGACATTGCCTCTTTGCCAGTGCTATATCTGCAGTTTCAGTAGCTCAAAATGTAGCACACTTGCCTTTGGTGCAGAAGACTGTGTGTTCTATTCCCATATCTGCTAGTTGGATTAACTTTCCAGTACCAACACTGCAGTGAAACATAAAGTGAGTGCTGCACTTCTTAGTGTGCCATTCTTTAGATGAGGCATTAAACTGAGGCCTCGTGTATTAGTGTAACTCAGGTAGAAGTAAAAGATCCCATGGCAGTTATCAAAAAGGGTAGGGGTACTTTATTAACATTTACATTGATTTTAATACATATAAAAACATGAAATCAATTATTTACACACTCTTTTTTTACATTCATAATTAAAAACATTTACAAGTTATCAATGCAAAAGAACCTAACTATACAGTTCTATTTCTTTAATTATTTTTTATTTTATATTTACCCTATATCCCCCACCTCTTCTTTCAAAGGTTTCTTCTTATTTCAACTCATACATCATCCTCTTCAAATTTATTTATATAACAAAGCCTCTTTTTTTCTTCAGCATCCATATTGTCACAAGGAATACTTTTCCTATTTATCAATATCACATTGTTTACATTATTGTACTTCTCATATAACATTATATTCATATTTATACATTTAAATCCTTCCCATGTATATTAATTTTCCTACTTTCCCAACATTCTTTATTATTTTTGCAGTCCAAAACACAATATTTTTCCTTCTTTATTACAGTCAAAACATTTTTTCTCTATGACCTTATATTTCATACTCTATACCACCATTAACTTGTCTAATAAAATTCTGCACAAAAATCCTCTGCTTCATAAAAAAATTCAGATATTTAGATATTTTCTTCTGTCTTTTATTGCCTTTTTTTATTTTCTATAATTCCTTCCGTGGATATACCCAGTTTTTATTTCTAAAATCATATTACACCATTCTCTTCTTTCCCTATCAACCTCACTTATTTTTAACTTCCATACTTTTGTTTTATTCTCATATTCATTTTATTCTATCCTGTCCATTTTTATCTTTTCTCTGTTTTTCTTCATATACATTTTTATATTTTTTCATATAACATCTTGCACATTATTTCTTTTACCTTTTTTCATTACTCATAAGCAATCCATATATGCTAAAAGCAACACTGGAATTTTAAAATTTAAAAGACCTTCTTTTTTATTATAAATTATCCATCTTTTCACCAGGCTTAGCATTGAGCTCCAAATTAACCTAAACATTTTCTAACAACTTTTTTCCCATTGGCTTGGAAGCATATATATTCCCCCTAAATTTGCTATTTTTTTCTAATACACAAGTATTCAGCATTTATGTATTTTTCTGAAATGATAAATAACTTTTCTACCAAGCTAACATGTTTTCATTTGTTCAAGTATCTCACTCAGTTAACTTATTACACTTTCATACTCAACAAATGCCATTTTTAAACTCTTGATTTCCTTTCTTGTGAAACATATTCCTTTTATTTTTATCTCACCAAATCCCTTACACTTCATTTTGTGTAACTGCAGACCAGCTGTTTAACAGATGATTGATCCTTATTACAACCTCATCCATCACTTGTTTTTGTTATTAGAACTCAGTCATCTGTATATGTCATGCCTATTGGAAATATAACCTTTCCTTCCATCTCACATCTTGCCTCCCTCATTTGATACATACATGTCTGTACTACTGCACTAATTACTGGTGCAAATAAGCACATACTCATTGGCCACCACTGTTTTACTCCTCTCTTAATACTTATTTTTCCCATTCATCCATTTATTATAACTTGCACCCATGAATTTCATAACATTTATTATATTAATATTTTTCCCTGTACCACATGCCTCTAAAATCTGACATATTACTTAATGGTTTCCTTTATCAAATGCTTTAGCTACATCACATGCTAACAGTCTTGCTTCTTTGTCTTCTTACAGTGTCATCTCTATTACTTATTTCACTATAATTAAGATCTCTTTTATATCTTTTCCTTTTAAACTATAAACCCATTATCCAACTACCTAATCCAATACTCTCTCCATCCTTCTTTGTGCTATTTTTATAAATATTTTATAGCCAGTATTCCCTAGTGTTATAGACTTCTAATTTTTATATCGTTTTTTTCGTTCTTTTACCATATAAATGTTATCACTCCACCACATATCTTCTTCCATTGTACCTTCCTTCATCCATTCATTAAACATTGTTAAAAAGTCTCCTTAATCTTTATTAATTTCCTTATGATACTAATAACTTATCAGAAACAAGATAAGAGAATGGTCCTAAAACCCTTCCTACATTCTAAAAGCCAAAAAAAGAAGGACTGAAGTAGCAATGAAGAAACACAAATGTGCCACTGTAAAACACTTTATTAACACTACAAAGATACTCCCCCTGATTTACTATTCTTCTGTGCAGGACTAGCTTAGTCCTGCACAGAAACAGCCATTTAGGAGCAGGACGGCAGTGCACCATGCGTATTAATGAAGGCACACTGCCTGAGCTCCTAATCTTACACAGAGTGTGTAAGAGTGCAGGGGGCATGTCTGAGAGCAGAGCTCTCAGAATATATATGCCCCCGAAATGAAGAACAGCAGAAAGCCCAAAAGAATGAGTGAGACCGCTCATAGGTGTCCGCATACCCCCAGAAACATGCCCCCACATGTACAACAGCAATAGTAAACACAAACAATATAAAAATACCATTTTTATTTTTATGAAACTGATTAAATCTAACCTTAGGTGCGTGGGTTTGCACAATGCTTAGCTACATATAATGCAGCTTAAATGTCTGAAGAGGATAAAAAGGAAGATATATGCAAATTAAGCAGTAGAGCAATAGTGTAGTGGGAAGAGCATTCGCCTTACGAGCAGGCATTCCCGGTTCGAGTCCCACTGCAGAACATTCCATTTTCCATGTCAAATCATGTTATGACCAATATTTTAGTTGCATAACCTACTAAATAAAATATATTTGTGAACTGGAGTACTGCATTAAATGCAGATGTGAGGTGTCAGTGTCATAATGTTGCAAATTCCACAGATAATCACATGTGCCCCATACAGTATATGTACACAGAAATCATGGATACAAATGGAAGGTAAAATGTGTAATGAATGATAACTCCATACAGCTTCCAAATCCCCCACCTTCCCAAGAACCATTAGACATTACTGTCTAAATCAGTGCAGTGGTAAATGAGAGTAAGCAAGTGTAAGCACAGTTAAGCAGTAGTAAGCAGGAGTGAGCATATGTAAGCCCTAGTAAGCGGGTATAAGCCCATTTGCGCGGGGTAAGTAATGCGCACACAGGTTAAGCAATATGGAAGCTAACTCTCTGTATTATCTTTAATCGAAGGTTAGCAGTGCTTACCTTCATGCAAACCCACACAAACCCGCTTACAACTGCTTAAAAGTGCCTTAAGCACTCTGTATGCATCAGTCGCTGTTCTGGTCAGAAACAAAATAAACTGCCTTTGAAGGTCTTGAACCCAGGACCCTGTACACTATAGTCACAGTAGTTAACCACCAAGCCATCACAGCAGTACATAAGAGTGAGGTATCACCAAACAAACCCTCACTATAGTAAAATCAAACTGAACATGTGAAAGGAATCAGTATACAGTCATATGTTCTATAACCTACTACATAACATAAATATGTGAACTGGAGTACTGAAGTAAGCCCAGATGTGAGGTGTAAATGTAATAGAGTGTTGAAGTCCCCTACTAAGCGCAAGGACCCCATACAGTGTAGGCACACATGAATCATGGATACCAGACATATATATAAGATGTAATGAATAATAAATCAATGCCAAAAAGCAAATATAATGCAAAATAAATTTTAAGCAACACTAAACATTGCACAGGCCAGCTTAGGAGGTGTAAGCAATGTGTAGGCCAGATAACTCAATGTGCCTAGTGGTATACCCCTTTAAACAATGCCAACCTTGGGTAAGCAGGTTTGTCCATAGCTTTGCCTTTTCAAAACAGGCCAATCACAACAAAGTGCAGGTATTTGGCCCTACTTAAACCCAACAGGTGGGAATACATCTCATAACTGGTTGTAGCTTCCCCTTGCAGGCACCATGGCAAAAAGGGGCAAGGGAGTGTGCTTCTGGGTGCAGCGCTGGGGCATCCAGGAGTCCAGAGTCATGGCAGGACTCCTTGTCAAAGAACATGAGCAGAGACTGCTGCAGGGCCAGTACCAGGGTTCCCAATATAAGGCAGAAGCCTGGGACCATCTTATCCATGACCTCACCAGTGCCACTGGCATACCCCGAACTAGTGAGCAGGTCAGGCATCACAATAATGACCTGAAGCGGTGAAAGGGGGATCTCTTGGATCAGTTCATCCAAGAGGCTAGGACAACAGGGGAGGTCCCAGCTGTGTGTATGTATCACTCCACTATGTGTTTAATAATTGCCAGCTCATGTATATTATGGATAGGTATGGCTAAATATTCCACTTATGTCCTCCACAGCTGCAAGTGAGCATACAATGTGTAGGAATGTCTGTATATGACTGGTGTAATCCGTAGAGGTCACTTAGTACAACTGAGAGACACATAGACAGAAAACAGTGAAAAGACAGACAACATAATCTGACTAGCACATGCAACTGAGATGTGAACTGTTGTATTTTTAGCACACACACAGCCATGGTTTGAATCCTGGCAGTGGTAGTAGTCGGCATACAGAATCATACCCCACAACTGTACAGCTATGTCCAGAATGTCCAGTAAATTGGCCCATATCTGCTGCCTGTCACCCTGTCCGCCTGAGAAATCAGTGGGATGATTCCAGACGTATAGGCAGCAAACAGGAAATACAACTGATTGTCACACATCTGTGAGAACAAAGCTGGCACACTAGCAACTCCCCAAAATCTTATGAGAGTAATAAGCTATGTATGTCGCATTTACACCCCCATGTTGTCAAGCTGTGACCAGACTGTGTACAGTAACAGAGTGAGATGTATGTGCATAATAGTAATGTGGAATCTGCTACTTTATGTGGCAACATTCAGGTAGTGCTAACAAACATTGCTCCCAGAGGTCTGTCAGATATGAACACTGTGCCCAGAAATAAAAGAATGATACCCTGTACTGGTACTGTTTACTTTGGTATTGTATGGCATTGTGACTGATGCAGTTGCTCTGAATAATAAGGTATTACTCATCACTGTCACCCAGATTGTCCTACAAAATATAACTGTCTAGGAAATCCTGTATAAGAGTGTTGTAATACAAGGTCAGAATGCAAAACCACAGGAGAATTGTAAGACAGAAAGTCGATAGGAGATATACAGCAATATATATATAGCACACACAACTGTGATGGACAGTGTTTTAGTTTTAGCAGACACAGCTGTGGTCTGAATCCTGGGAGTGGAAGTAGGCTGCATACAGAATCATACCCCACAACTGTACAGATAAGTCCAGAATGTCCAGTGTATGGGCCCATATCTGCTGCTTGTACCCCTGGGAAATCAGTGGGATAATCCCAGATGTTTAGGCAGCAAACAGGAAATACAACTGATTGTCACACATCTATGAGAACAAACCTGTCACACTAGCAACTCCCCAAAATCTTATGAGAGTAATAGGCCACATATGTCCCATTTACACCCCCATGTTGTCAAGCTGTGACCAGAGTGTGTACAGTAACAAAGTGAGATGTATGTGCATAATACTAATGTGAAATCTGGTACTTTGTGTGGCAACATTCAGGAGTGCTAACAAACATTGCTCCCACAGGTACGTCGGATACGAACACTGTGCCGAGAAATAAAAGCTTGATACCCTGTACTGATACTGTTTACTCTGGTATTGTATGGAATTGTGAGTGTTGCAGTTGCTCTGAATAATAAGGTATCACTGATCACTATCACCCACACTGTGCTACATAATATAACTGTGTAGGAAATCCTGTATAAGAGTGCTGTAAGTCACTAAAAGTTGAAGAGGGCAATAGTCTACATATGTCCCGGTTCACCTGCATGTAGTCAAGACATGGCCAGAGTCTGTGCAAAAAGAGATGGACCGGTATGTGCATAACATCAACCTGGAATCTGGGAGTATGTGTAGAAACAGTTAGTGTTAACAAACAATTCCTCCACAGGTATACCAGGTAAGAGGTGTATACTGCAGGTAAAACCAGTTCATGTATAAAGATGAAGACAGCCATATCACTGTCCAAACTAAGGCAATAGGGTAGTGTAGTAAAACTTGCAAGGTACAAATAACAGCACTGACTAGGAAAGTAATGCGAAATACAGGAATATACTAGTTGTTAATTGACATCTTTCTCTCCCCCCACCATATCTCCCAACAATACACTAAATTCCCACCTCAACTGGTATATGATGACTCCACTGTTATGTTGTGACATATGTCCTATTGGTTGATAATTATTTAAATCTGTTTCTATGCATGTGCTATGTTGAAACACTCCGACACTGGTGGCATGGTGCCATCAATGTACCTGCATGCTGTTGTTATTACCACTGTGGTCTCATATATGCATGTGTTCCGTTTGCTATGCAACTGTTCCGCATCTGGTGTCTGGGTTAATGGGAATATCTATGCATGCTGTTATACCTTACCCTGGAATATGTTGACTATTACTAACCCACATATGTTGATACACCATAAACACCATAGCACGTATGGGAATGCGGGTCCCAGTGGACCCACCTATCCCACCTCAGCTGGCTGTGGCACCGGGCACCAGCATGTCGGGGGCCCAACCTGGGACCTACTCGTCAGTTGGTCCTGCACCACCTTTGGGTGGAACCACCTCAGGGTATGGGGCTCTCCCCCCTCAGGAGCGGGTGCGGACAGGAAGCTCTCACCCATCACCAGGTCTGGGTTGTGATGCATAGAAAGCTCGATCAGCAGTTTGGAGATCTTCTACGCCAGCTCAGGGGCCACGTTGCGACAAGAGGGTCGGCCTGACTGTCTGACTCAGCCCCCAGCATAGCCACCTTTGGGGCTGTGAAGGTACAGTGGTGACTGCCCATGGGTGGGGATCTCAGTCCCACTGTTTCCACTAAGAGGCTCATGAGCTTCCAACTTCCCAACACCCCTACCCATTAAGGTGTTTACCCCCCACATGTGTCATATACCAACCCTGTATGTATCTTGTTTGCCTTGTCTGTTAACCTACCCAACCTACTTCCCCAAATATACTGACTATCCCACCCCAACATCCCACTCTCACCTGAAAAAAAAGGGCAATCTGTTCCCCCCAAAAAATCTCACCCCATACATAGCCTTCCATTTTGCACATGTCCACTGGACAAATGTAATCTGGTCTAATTGGCATCACAACATATTATTGTTGTCCTCACCCATCTCTCAGGGGTTTGAGTGTCCAAATCTACCTCCAAAGTCAGTGTATATGCACAGCTGTTGCTGTAGAAGAAATGGGCAGCTATGGACCTTCCCTACACCCTCTTGCACATCCCTAGCTATTTCCCCACTGTCTTTCCCTCTTTGTGCCCTTTTTTTACCACTGTCTTATCAAACCTTTTTCATAGGTTCATAGGTTGGTACTAGGCTATCAGCCCTAGGACCTATACAAGCCTAGCCATAACAATTCCCTGTCTATTTCTTCCCAAACTATTTACTTCCTTGGATCCCTGTCTAGCAGGGCAACTGACGTGATCCCCAGGGTGAATTTCCTTTCTCCCATCCAATCGTCAAGGTTCCTTTTGAAGAGAACCAAAGAGGCGCTCTCCTTGACATGTTGGGCAGTCTCTTCCAGAGTCTGGGGAGTCTCTGGGTCAGGAACCTATCCCTCCAGTATGTTTTGTTTATTGTAATGACAAGGTTTAGATCCCTGGAGCATGTGATTCTGACGGATTGAGATTTCTTTAAGTGTAGCATGTCCAACAGCTCTGGGTTTGACATGGCCTTGTATGTTAAGCAGAGATCGCCTCTGAGTAGACAATATGTGACAGAGTATAGCTGGGGTTTTTTAAGGCGGTCAGCATAGGGCATCTGCTTTAGGCCTGTGATTCTTTTAATGAGGTATTTCTGTGGCCTTTCCAGTTGTTGCAGCTGTCTTGAGAGGTACATACCAAATGGGGCGTTGTATTCTATAATGGGTCTAATGAGGGATGAGTACAGTGGGACAATGACCTCTTTTTTCTGGATGAAAAGCCCTTAGTGGTGAGGTGTGCCACATAGAAGGATTTCTTGACTGTTGTGGTAATGTGGTTATTGAAGGTGAGACCACTGTCCACCTGTGTCCCTAAGTCTCTTATCACACTTTCGGTGTTTAGTGTACTGCCACCTAAGTGGTAATTCATGGGTACATGTTTTTTCCCAAAGGGGATAATTATACATTTCTTGGCAATTTGCTTGTGCCCATGGCTCTGGCACCAAGCATCTGTTTCTGTAAGGCCCTTTTGTAGAGTATCCACATCATTTGGAGATTCAATAATGGCACCCAGTTTGCAGTAATCTGTGAACTCTGTTAGCCAGAGTCGCTTAGTACTGGCCTGTACTTCAGAGAAGTAGATGCCAAACAAGAGTGGTCCCAGGACTGAACCCTGAGGTACTCCACTTGTCACTTGTCTGGAGCTGGATTTGGAGTCAGCTACTTTTACAGTGCGGGTTCTGTCAGTAAGCCAGTTGGCAACCCATCGAGTGACGTATGGATTAATGTCCAGCTTAGTAGGTTTATCTATGATTCCAGAGTGGGGGGTGGTGTCAAAGGCCTTGGCGAGGTCCATATAGGCTGTGTGGACCTCCTTACCCTTGTCTACAGCTCTGGAGACTGATTCAAAGAAATCAGTCAGGTTCAGGAGACAAGATCGGCCCTTCACGAACCCAAACTGGGAGGGGTCCAGTGTTTGAAAGTTGCCAATGTCTTTGTTTATAAGTTCCATGATAATACGTTCCATGGTCTTACAGATCAGGCTCGTCAGACTGATGGAGGTGGATCCCCCTTTGTGGAGTGGGATAACTGCAGCTGTGCTCCACTCAATGGGCACAAAGCCTGAGGTGAGGCTGTGATTAAACATGACACTTAGGTGAGCTGCCAGTTCATTTTGAAGTTCATGTAGTACACAGCTCGGGATGTCATCTGGTTCCCATGGATGCTGTATTCTTAGCTTTAGACAGTGCATTTTTTACCTGTGTGGCCATTATTACCGAAATTTGGCAATCTTCCGGTATTACGATGGGCCATTTAGGGGGTGAGAGGGGGGTGAAGTTAGCACTGAATCGATCTGCCAGGATATTGGCAATATCCTTGGGATCAGTATATTTAATGCCTTCTGTTGTAGCTCAGAACAGATCTAAACATTGCCATTTAGATTCTTGACATAGTTATAGAATGCCTTTTGTTTGTCTTTGGAATCTTTGGCAATTTTATTTTCATAACTAGCTTTGGAGGATTTTATGAGGGATCTTAGCTTTTTACTGAGGCTGGTAAGGGAGTTTTTTGCATCCTGGGATTTTCCTCCTTTCTGCAACAGTTTCTTCCTTTTGTTGTAATGTTTGTTTATGGCAGGGGACCACCAGATTGGCTTCATTTTTTTGGAGGAGAGCATCTTGGTTCTATTTGGGATGGCATGATTCATGCTGAATTTTTTAAATTTACATATTCTATCACACATCAAGAGATGGATTTCCTGGATGTGACCCCGAGGAAAGTGAAGGAGAGTCAGGGGTTTGAATCAAGGGTTTACAGGAAAAGTACCTTTTCTAACTCCAACCTGTACTTTACTAGTCAACACCCCTTTAAACATAAAAGGAGTATCCCTAGGGGTCAGTTCATACATAGTAGTAGGATGACATCCAAAGATTCATGTTACGAGAAGGAAAGTTTGAATCTGAAAAACATGTTTTTGGGAAGGAAGTACCCCTTAGATTTAATTGAGGAGGTTATGGTAGAAGTATTAGAAGAGAGAAAAGGGAGATTTTGCCCTATTTTGGGCCATGGTGAAAACACTATAAGTGGTAGACATAATGAGAATGGAGCAGAACAGGAGGGGGACTCAGCACCTCCAGGGGCATTTGTTATGAAATATGACACCAATACCCATAGAATTAGGAGTATTATTAATCAGCACTGGGAAAAGTGTAAAGGGTATTCAGACTTGGATATTTTGCTTAGAAACCCATTACAGTTTACTTATAGAAGAGGAAAGAATATCAAGGAGCTTTTAGAGAATAGCAACCAATAACTACATAACCATAGGAAGCTGGGTACTTACAAATGTGGTACCTGTGCACAATGCCCCTATATTTTGAATCAGGGGAGTGTGCATGTTAAAGTGGGGAACAGGACCATTAGAGCTAATTCATTTACTAATTGTAATAGTGAAGGTGTGGTGTATCTTGCCACGTGTAAAAGTTGTGGGGCATTTTACGTGGGCAAGACTACACGTAAGCTTAAGAGAAGAATTTATGAACATCTGAATGCCATTAAAAACAAGGACAGTAACAACGCCTTATACAAACATGCATTGACATGTGCAGATGCAGGATGGCATTTTTTCATTCTGGAAAAGGTGGAAAAGGACCCCCGGGTTGGCCCCTGGGAGACCAGAATCGAAGTTAGGGAACTTTATTGGCAGCTGGTACTGGAGGCTGGTCAATTCTTTGGTCTTAATGAACACATATCCATTGTTCCAATTTTGAAGATGAGGGCTGCTAAGTTGTAAGTGTGATATAGGGATTCAGTCACTAGATGGCAGTTTTGACCAGCAACAGGGTGGATTAGCTTGGTTGATTCTTAGGTAACAAGTTGTCTCAAAAACCTTGTATATTGTGATGTCTATTTTTATTTTTAACATTCAGTTTTTATTTTGTGGTTTTAAACTTGGCTTTCACCAACAACATATATATTTTTTAATATATTTTAATTAAAAGATTATATATATAAATCAAGTAGGATTTTACACATAAACCAAGTAGAATTTTAGTAATTGTTTTGTGATTGTTAATGAGTTTGCACTGGGTTAATTGTTCAATTAAAGGAAAGGGGAAGGGTTTATATAAAAAGAAAGGAGGGCTGTTTTATTCTTTATCCTTACTCTATCTGATGAAGTCCATGGGAGATGAAAACGCTTATTTTTTATACATTTGGCGTTTATGTGTATGTGAATAAACGGCTGTTCATTCCAACCGTTGGTTTATTTATTTTTACCTCTAAGGACTGGTGCTTTGTTTTGTTGGTTCTGAGTTTTGGTCAGCACATTGCCTCCTTCATCGTTGTCTTTGTATGTTCCATGATAATACGTTCCATGGCCTTGCAGATCAGGCTCGTCAGACTGATGGAGGTGGATCCCTCCTTGTGGAGTGGGATAACTGTAGCTGTGCGCCACTCAGTAGGCATGAAGCCTGAGGTGAGGCTATGATTAAACATGACACTTAGGTGAGGTGCCAGTTCATTTTGTAGTTCATGTAGTACACAGCCCGAGATGTCATCTGGTTCCCATGGATGCTGTATTCTTAGCTTTGGACAGTGCATTTTTTACCTGTGTGGCTGTTATTACCGAAATTTGGCAATCTTACGGTATTGAGATGGGCCATTTAGGGGGTGAGAGGGGGGTGAAGTTGGCACTGAATCGATCTGCCAGGATATTGGCAATATCCTTGGGATCAGTATATTTAATGCCATTCTGTTGTAGCTTAGAGCAGATCTGAACATTGCCATTTAGATTCTTGACATAATTATAGAATTCCTTGTGGTTGTCTTTGGAATCTTTGGCAATTTTATTTTCGTAACTAGCTTTGCAGGATTTTATGAGTGATCTCAGCTTTTTACTGAGGCTGGTAAGGGAGTTTTTTGCATCCTGGAATTTTCCTCTTTTCTGCAACAGTTTCTTCCTTTTGTTGTAAAGTTTGTTTATGGCAGGGGACCACCAGATTGGCTTCATTTTTTTGGAGGAGAGCATCTTGGTTCTATTTGGGATGGCAGGATTCATGCGTGAGTGGATGTGCTCGTACAGTGCCTTAGTGTAGGACTCAGTAGTTGAACTTTCAGTTCCCATTTGCATGGGTGTCATGAAGTTTGTCACTTCTGACTTGAGTAGCATGAAGTTGGCTTTGGAGAAGTATTTATGGCGGTTTCCTTACTGGAGGGTGGGGGTGGGATGTGGATGTTAAGGGTGATTAGCTTATGGTCTGACCTGAACAACGAGGGGGTGATCATAGGTGTGGAGCATCGATTTCCCATGTTGGTAATGGCCAGGTCTAGGATAGTGGAGCCCCTGGTGGAACAATGGATTAGTTGATCCAGGGCACTGGAATTTATGAATTCCAAAAACCGTCGGGCAAAGGTGTTGGAACACGAGTAGTTTTACTAGATTTTTTTTAAATCCTCCAGAAGTCACCCAGTATTAGGATGTTTGGTTGTATTTTAATATTTTCCAGTATGTTTAGAAAGGTCTAGTGAGAATCTTGGGGCATGGTGGGGGATCTGTAGCAAGCTGCAATTTGGATTGCAGTCTTACCTAGTGTTAGTTGCACCTGGAGAATTTCAGAAGCATTGTGTTGGGCAACTAGCCTGGTGGTGTGAATATCCTTGGTGAATATGGACACTCCTCCACCTTTAGTGTTTCGATCTTGGTTTGGTGGACGAAAAGTGTGGTAAGAGTTGTAGCCTGGTATTGCAGGGGTGCTTTATGGAGCCTTGAACCAGGTCTCAGTTACTACACAGATATCGATGTTCTCCATTTTTAGGAGTGCCTCGAGAGAGTGCATTTTGAGGTTTAGAATTCTAACATTGAGTAGCATTACCTTCAGATTTTGCATGCTTGTACCTGTTACGGTGGTGGTTTTGTCCTTTGAACTTTGCATAAAAAAGGCACTATAGGGGTGGCAAGAGCCTTAGCCAGTAACCTGAATCACAGGGGTGACAGGTGCAGACCATCTCTGGCAAAGCATCGTGGTCTGTCAATCATGTCATCCCAGGCAGACAGATACTGGATCCCCTTTGAATGACACCAGAAGCTTAGCCAATTGTTGAAGTCAATCATTTTGGTCTTATATTGTGGTATCATTCTGGGCGAAGGCAGGATGCTACTCAGGGCTAGGGTCATACCTGCCTAGGCCACATGATCTGAGAGCTCTTTCATGTCTCTTTTCATGTAGTCCAGGGAGGTACATCTCAAGTCATTCACTCCAATATGGACAATGAATATTTGTGCTTGTGGAGTGACTTGAGTGCATGTGTTATGTGGCGGATCCTGGCACCCGACAGGCAGCTGACTGTAATTTTCTCCCTGTTCAGCCTGGTGAGTGGGACATCAGTGTGCCTGACTATAGAGTCACCCATGACTAAAGTGTCAGGTACATTGTCTTGCTTTAGGGGCTGTTGATGGGTGGCACACTGGTGTTGTGAGCTATGTGACACTTTGGTTGTGATTGGTGTTTGTTTGCGTTTCAGCTTCGGCAGTCCTTGTTGCTTGGGCAGGTTACAGTTAAGGGCCTCTGTATATGTGGATTTAGTGTTGCTATGTGTGGGTGTTGGTGGTGTGGGTTTAGAAGGGCTATGTGTTGCTTGAGCTGTAGTGCGGGTGTTAACCTTCTCCTCTTGACTGTCTAGCACAATCTTGGGTGGAGAGAGCTTTGCTTCCAGTTTGGCTATGTAAGTGCATCTCTCACAGGTTGTATTGTTGGGTGGTAGGAGAAGATGGTTGTCTGTGTACATGAGACAATTGCTGCATTGCCCCAGTATGCCCAGATTCACCAGGTGGACAGGAGAAATCACTGGAAGTTGACCCTTGGACATGCCTGGTTTGGTGCTTTTTTTGTAAAGTACAGGAGCTGTTTTCCCTTACCTTAGCAAGCTACTTTGCAATTATAGGCTGTTTAGTGCCTATGATTAATTTCTCCTTATTAACAAGGAGAGTTGAGTGCTTGTATCAGTTTAAGGCTTCCTAGTGCTTTCCAGCAGGTATTAAAGCAAGTGCTAGTTACAGGGATGCTTAAAGGTAAGATGAAAAAAAAATGTTTATCCTAAACACTGCAGTGTGCACTAGAGAAGTTAGATGTGAAAGTAGGTAACTTAAGTTTTACCTGTCTAAAACGTTAAGTTTTAGTGGGGAGTCACTATTTTTAAAACAGCAAGATAGATTGAAAGGGGGTGGTCACTTTTGTTTTCTGGTACTATGGAATACAGTAGAATGGCCAATAAATTTAAATAGCTGAAGGGGAGTGATTTCACAAAATGATAATTTTGTGCTTACTCACACAAGCCAGTGAAAGCAGAGAGGAAATGAAATATATGGTCAAATTAACATAAGAGGGAGGCAACTAGAAAGACAGTGATATTTAAGAACAAAATAGTAACACGGTGGGCGGGTGGGAAAAATTTCTGCCTGACTCACAAGAGACAGAGCTGTGGTCTCTTTTGAAGTTTTAATATGCAGTTAAAAGCAGACTACAAGTAAAATACAAGATAAAGAAAACAAATCACAGTATTCAAAATATAAAAAGGCAATAAAGTAATACAAAATACAACAAATAAAAACCAAACTAACCTTTCCTTCACAGCAAAGTGTAGAAGAGTCTGGGTGAGCCTTTCCTAGTAAAGCTCTGAAATGTTTTATTTTACCCCTTAAATAGAAGGTTTAATTCCTAGCTCCATCCCCTCAGTTCACAAATGATTAACCTTAAGTGACCTCTTCTATCTTATGTATGAGTCCTTAATTGATCAGTTCTAATTTCTACCTGACTCACAAGAGAAGAAATTAGCGCGGGGGTGAGTGTGACTAAGCACTTTTAAGCAGCAGTAAGTGGGTTTAAGCCTGTTTGCATGGGGTAAGCAATGCCTACTCAGTTTAAGCAATTGAGAAGCTAAATCAGTATAAGAAGCTGTAACCAGAAGTTAGCAGTGCTTACCTCCGCGCAAACTCGCACAAACCCACTTACAACTGCTTAAAGGTGCCTTAATCCCTCTGTATCCAATGGCCCTTGTTCTGCCCAGCAAGAAAATAAACAGCCTTTGTAATGCTCGAACCCAGAACCCTGCACACCACAGCCAAAGTGATTTACCACTAGGCCATGCCAAATACACATAACCCTGATGTTTTCGCAAACATATCATCCAGCCCAGTCATTCAATAGTACAGGAAATGTATTTCAATATGCAGAGGCATGTGAGTGTGTATATATATCAATATCTAAATAGATATAACATATCTATATATAAACAGGTCTACTTCATTTGCCCTAACTTCCGATTGACCGACACCCATTTGCCTGACACCAAATGACCGAAATTTCATTTGACCGAAAATTCATTTGACTGACACTTCATTTGACTGACAAGTATTATTGGCAAGTAAATGGTATATGCCCCTTTCCCCACTGTAGTGCGACCCTGGAGTTAGAATATATAGTTAGGGGGGAGGGTGTGGGGACATATTATAATGTTTAGTTTTGCTTTAATATTGTTTAGTAAAACTAAAGTAAGTGGGGGATCTTCACCCCCAGACCCCCCTAACTATATATTCTAACTCCAGGGTCGCACTACAGTGGGGAAGGGGGGAATATCCCATTTACTTGCCAATAATACTTGTCGGTCAAATGAAGTGTCGGTCAAATGAAATTTCGGTCAAATGGGGTCGGGCAAATGGGTGTCGGGCAATCGGAAGTTAGAGCAAATGAAGCAGATCCATATTGTGTGATTTTATCTGTGACTTTTGGAATACTTCAGTGTGATTTTATCTGTGACTTTTGGAACACTTCAGAAATAAAAATACAGCCTTGTGGACTTTAGCAGAGTTCTGGTTCCTTTCTTCAAGGTCGTGGATTATTCTTTGCTTGTCTTTGGTTTTTTGTGCATTACTTCACTAGATCCATATAAACATATATACATACATATGCATACATCTATATATATATATATATATATATATATATATATATATATATATATATATATATATATATCTACATCTATATATATATATATATATATATATATATATATATATATATATATATATATACATACACAGCAATATATATATATATATATATATATATATAAGCATAAATATATATCTATATAGGTATATACAGACATACATCTGTAGATAAAAATGGGAACATAAAAACATATATATCCACATGCAGCTTTAATGGGGTTGAGGGGGCCCAAACAACATACGTCTTGTACATATACATATCCCGCCCCACAGCCAAACACGTCTGCCCAGCAATACAACACCAACTGTTGCAGATCACATAACCAGGACCTGACACAACATGGGCACAAGATGTTAACAGTACTCCATCCCACATGTATGATGTCAGGCTGGTATCAGTAACATATCATGCAGTACAGTCCTGCTACCATAGGGAATGTACAATGTGGAAGCAATCAACATTCCTAGGATACATATACACAGACACATATATGCAGATACAGATATATATATATATATATATATATATATATATATATATATATATATATATATATAGACATATATGTAACTACACATACACACACAGAGATATGTATAGGAGGATACATATGTAGAAGGTGCACACAATACAGAACAGCCACTATGCCTACAGTTGCCACCTTACCAACTGGACACTGTATGAGCCACCCATACAAATGACAATTGTTGCCTGCAACATATACCCACAGAGAGGCCAAAGGATATAACACCACACACAGATTTGCATACATGGGAAAGTTTTATTTGTGTACTACTATAGTTGTATATGCCATGTCATATAGCTGTTTAGGCACTGACATACATATAAACAGAGTAATGCAACTGTGAAACAGTTATATTAATACAGTAGTCTGGAAAGATTTACATATGTTGCTGTCCAGGCCGAGCCCTTCAAGTAGTACAATAGTAAAGACAGACTGGGCAACAGGATACCAATCAATCAACAGTAAGTAATGCAGATGTATAGTCTAGTAGCCTCTATCTACACTCTGTACACAATCCCTAGGGGGTAAAGACCTCAGTTGACACAATGGGATGTATCTGTTACATAACAAGGCATAACTAACACCATCACAATCACACTGACAAATAGAACAGTCTGTATGGCAGGAGGCAGTAGGCCTGCATTTACCCAAGGTGAATTGTATGGTAATGTACATACAGATACCTTAAGGCAGCTTACCCCTGATACCCCCACATATTGTAACAGCCTAGGTTAGTTATGGTGCACCCCCCCCAGACAATATTACAGGGCCATATACCACTGTTACATACACTGACCTTTGGAGTGCATAAGGGCACACATGCATTGTGTAGGTGAAGCCCACACATATATGGACCCAACCCCACAGTATGTGTGGGGGACACAACAACAGTGGACTGATGGCAGGAATAGCAGCATGACATACTCACAGCCCACTACATAACAACCCCTGACAGCATGTCATATGTACAAAGCCTGGTATGTAGGTGGAGGACAGAGGCTGGAACACAGGCCCATATGTGTAAAGCTGTTGTCATACACTAAGCAAGTAGCTGGTGTTACAGGATAGTCTGCAATATACCCGTAGTCAGGAATATGACGTTAGAAACAGAAATAGATGTAGCCATGTACTGATAGCACTCAACACACACACTGCCAGTGATATATCTGACACAAGACCTGTGTGGTGGACAGATAAAACATAATAGGCACACCTCTGGCCATCAAGTGGATAGGCCCACAGTTGAGAGCTATGCAGACAGACTGCATTTGAAGTTAAACTAGTATATACACACAAACCCTGTAACACAGGTGCTATACAATGCATACAACAACACTACTCATACTCTGTCTGTAGTTCTGGAACCTCCTACAAATATGTAGCTGGCCTGAGTGTGCAGGTTCTCCTGTAAGAGGTATTGCTACCTGCTGTCTGTAACACTGCTGCCCACACACAGGAAGGATGTCCATCATACAGGAAAGGTAAAGGGACCACACCCACATGATGTAGGGATTTATAGTAGTTGGTTGCCATGACAGTGGTAATTGGAAGTACTACACAGCATGCTGCATGCAGGTAGCAAGTGGAGGACACTGATTGGTGCAGAGGCCATCACCTGATCATGTGCATCACCTACAAATTCCATGCTGCAATCTATGCAAAGCAGCTCATTCCATTTACTGGAGAGAGACTGAGAGTGTGAAAGAGAGAGAGAAAGTGTGCGTGTAAGGCACAGAAAAAAAAAACATCCAAAAGAGACTGCATTCCCAGAACAGGTATGTGAAGTATATATGTATGTAATTGACCATAGTACTTGGTCCATAATAATGGGATAGATGATGTGGAATGATTTATATGTGCCTTCAGGTGTTGTTGCTGTAATTATGTTCAGCTGAACAACTGCTAAGGACAATAGAGTCCGTCCCTGTGTTTAGTGGGCCATACCCATCAACCGTGAAGAGCAGCACTGACTGATATGATGTAAGCCATCATAATGTGTGTTGTGTAATGGAAAGTATGTATATTATGTGACCAATAGCTGGTGGTTGAAGTAATGCCATAATGATGCACACGTGGGTTCCACAGTCCACCTCTTGCAGGATACTCAGGTTAATCTGTATTGTAGCATGCAGAAACACTATAGGAGTGTAAATAGGTTACCTGCAACAGGGCCAGTCTTAGCTGATATGGTGCCCTAGGCAAAGTAGTGCTCTGGAGCCCCTTAAGCCCCACCCACGTCATACTCATTAAACACCCCTACGAGCCACGCCCACATGTAGGTCAGTCCCCAAAAAAGCCACTCCAGTCATTCATTCCCCAAGAAAGCCAGTCCAGTCATTTCCTTTAATTATTTAAATGCATAGAAGAAAGGATACCTTGTAATGTGGTTTAAACTGCAAGTGAAGATGGAAATTTCATTTAATAAACCTGCTTTATCTGTTGCTCCTTTACACATACTTTACTGTAAAAGTCATGTCTTCAGAAAATAGAAGCCTATGTGCCTTGGTTCAAAGGGTTGTTTAAGTTAATCTAAACAGTTTAATTTACTCTGGGTAGGCGAGCAAACCTTACAGCTCAGGAAAGTAGAATAGCAACCTCTCTCCTCCCTGTGTACAGAAGCTTAAGCTAGAATAGCACAAACACAGATAGCCATTTGATAAACAATACAATCTTGCAATGAAAACAGGCTTAGCATGAACAGTAAAATTATCTGCCACTAAAATTGCATGAAAACTCATATTTATAGAAAATGTATCTGGTCAGTGGAGGATTAAGTTTACATTTGGGCTGTTTTCAAAACAGACTCCTTGCAAACATTTTTACGGCTATGCATACATGTATTTGTTCTTTGATTCAACTTCCTGATTGCATTAAATTATATTCCTTATGTAATACAGCACCACTTGTTAGAATGTGTTTTTTTTCAATAATGTTTATTTATTTTTCAACAAGGCATATAAAAAATTAAGAAGTTCACATATACAAACATATTTAAGCGAGTGTTATACATATCTTCTGCATTCAGGTTATAGTAAAGCATAACTAAAGCAAAACAAATTATCTTATTTACACTATGTACATAGATACTTTCATAGTTTAATAACATAAAACAGGTTATCTTCATATGATTACTCTGACTAAAGTCTTATGGGTCAGTACCTATATCTGAGTTTATGTCTGCATGATGATGTGGGATTTCTTGAGCATGCTGTACTAAATTTATAATTAGTGGTTTATGCAAGTATAATGTTAAAGATCTGTTCCCAGAGTTTGTAGTGTTTGGGATTTTGGGTTCCTTTGTTTATTATGAATTTATGGGCTAGTATATGTTTAATCGCCAATACTCTAAAGCTCTCCCAAGAGTTCTTGTTCGGATTAAGCCAGTTGGTAACTATATACAGTTTCATTAAGAGGACAATATTGATTAGAATGATTGCTTGGTTTTTGGATATATTATTTGGGAGAATGTGTAAAATCATAAATTCCCAGATGAGTGTCGATGTTTCACAGCCCATCTTTTGCAGTTGCAATTTCAGGGAGTTCCAAAGTTTGAATACACATTTACAGCTCCAGAACATGTGGAGCAGGTCAGCAGTTTTATCTTTACAATGTGGGCAAGTTGGGCAGTTTTTAGAGTTAAATTTATGTAAGATAGTGGGTGTGTAATATGCATTGTTATATATCATAAGTTGAGTAAAGGCCAATTTTTGAAGGGTTATAGATTTTATTGTTAGGTTGATTGCTTGAATTAGTTTGTGATCCTAAATAGATGGGAGTTTTTTTCTTCCAGTATTCAGATATGAGTATATGGTTTTGGAAGAATGTGTTTTAAATTTGTAGTTTTAAGCATTCTTTTAATAAGCAAAGAAACAAAATGCATAAACCAATAATGGCAAAACCACCCATTTCAAATTTCAACCATAAAAGGCTACTCAGACTTCTGTCATTACAATCCACCGATATCACTCAATACAAACAATCTCTGCAGAAGAGAAATCATCTGAACAATTCCACATTAAAGAAATCTTTAACTAATGAAGAGATTGCCACTGGCAAACAACTTTACATCTAATGTTTCATCTACAAATTCAGTGCCTGTTGCCCTTGAAGAATTAATTGCCTATATTTAAAAATTTGGTAAACTGGTAATATTGCAATAGGAAATGACTAAACTGTCAACAAGTTCATAGTTGCTAGGCATCTCATACAAAGGAGGACATACTTAGGAGTGTAGAACCCTTATCCGCCCTTAAAATGCACCAAATAATTAGCAATCAAATGGGCACTGCACTATCAATACTTCCATCTACATGACTATTCACAATTATTAAAGATATTACTAGATTTTTTAAAATCTTCCAGAAGACACACATCTCTAAAAATATCATATTAAGATACACAGATATGGCTACCTTTTAGCACTACCCTCCATAGGATCATAGAATCATAGGAGATTACTAGGCTATCGACCCGGAAGTCATTTTAAGCCTAGCCATTTCATCCCAATATAATACCATAGCAGTACTAGTCAATACCTAATAATGCATTTAGTGATGACTGCCCATGTCAAGGAGGGCCGTGGGCACTATCCCCAATAAGAATTTACGGTGCCCCATCCACTTGTCCAGGTTCCTCTTGAACAGTGTCATAAAGGTGCTCTTTCACATATATTGGTAGCCTGTTCCAAAGATGTGGCAGTTGCGGGGAGATAAATCTGTCCCTCCAGCATGTCCGATTAAAGTTGCAGGCCATATTTAAGTCCAGTCATTACTGAGGAAAAATTAACAGTTGCTGTTCTGCTTAAAATATTCCCCAAACATCTAAAATATTAAGTTAACTACAGCATTCTAAATAATTCCTTAATATTCTAAAACATTTATATGATGAACACAAGCTTACCATAACTAATCTCTTGTCACCTATGCAGATGTAAAAGCAGCTACATTGATATTTATTACCTTACTTTACTTTATGCAACAGGACATTATTGTAAGTAGAGTTCTTTATTTTATTTTATTTCTTCCTCTTATAACACATTAGCACCCAGTCCCACAGTATATGTGTGTGTGTGTGTGTGTGTGTGTGTGTGTGTGTGTGTGTGTGTGTGTGTGTGTGTGTGTGTGTATATATATGTATATGTATATATATATATATATATATATATATATATATATATATATATATACTGATCACTGCTGCAGTCAGCTGTTTCCACCTCTGCCTATTTGTTAAGTCTTTAAGCCTTCAGTATGAATTGCAAAATTATTTATACAAATGGAATTTATTATCCTAATCTTATATGGCTTGCAAGAAATTATAGTAAATGGGGTCTGCTGCTGTTTGTTAATTTATACACAATATTAATAGATCTGAATTGATCCAAAAGTCTCAAAAAAGTATTCAAAACTTGTTTAATTAGTATTTTAATGCCTTCTCATCTTGCCACTATAAAGAGGACAGTTGTAATTGTTAACAAGGAATGCAATGTTCTCAGTAGTACCAAACTTCATTCTTGCCTCCTGATGTAATGTCGCAGTGCCCCAGAACTATCAAACGAGGTAACTAAAATAATGACTTCATCCTTTGACATTTCTGTAACAAAGTACTCTGCCCAGTATGTGAGATGTAGTTTTTTGCCTGTGATGTGAATGAATGAGAGGGTAGTATTAAGATGTGCAGGTGCTCTTTTTACTACCTTCTGGAATTTCTACCATTATAGAGTGTTAACTTATCTAATAAAAGTTTTAATTTTATCAGTGAAATTGGCTAACTGTGTCCTCTCTTCTGATTTGCTGTGGGCATATACACACTGATTGACTGCTGGTAGTTTGGGAAGGGAAGATTTTCACCCAACACCTGCTACTGCCAGGGTTTGTCTACTTGTATAACAACATGCCCAATCCCTTACACAAGAGTAACATTTAATCTAGCCAATAAAACGTCATCTTTTCATCATGTTATTCCATCCACTTCCTTAACCTTCTCAAGTTTCTTATTATTTTGCCATTATTAAGAACATGCAGCATTCATACATTTCTTCATTCCTCATTGCAGCAAATATCACAAATTAACACCATTAGAAAAAAAATCTTTGCCAGTTTTTTTTTTTTTTACTATGTAACTGATATACTCCCTCTGCTGACTGCCTCCTACCTTGACCCATCCCTTCTCTCTCCTGTCCTAATAAATACATTGTTCTACCTTATTTCATCTCCATTCTAATTCACTCTCTAACACATACACCTTATTTTATAAAAAATACCCATTCTTACCACTCTTTCTACACTCAGCTCTTGCTCATATTACCTGCTAGCCAAATTCCCCCCCACCATTATACTTATCTCCTGCACTAATCAATAAACTCCTCCAAATCAAACCTATACCCATTTTTCCATCTCATCCACCCTCCATGAAATTACATTTCTTCACTTCTACAAACCAAAATCTTTAGCTTACAGAACGCACTCACACAACACCTAAATAAGGTCCAAAATTAAAATTAAGGTAATGCCTTATGTGCTTTGATACTTTTCTTCTTAACAGCTATGTAGCATCCAGGTCCTTTGTTTCTAGAAACCACAATTTCGCCTGGGTATATATCACTTGATCAAAATACCAGCTCAGCAAATACCTATTCATCGAATCGCTATTCAGTGAGCTACCCTTTTATCAATCAATCAAATCAGTGAATGTTTTCGCAGGGCACTAATTTAATAGGCCAACATACCGAGCGATACACACCACAGTATAACAAACCCACCAAACGGGGCAATGCCATCCTTCCCAATTTTATATACCAACTCTGAAATCACACTACAGTGGGAAAAGGGCAAATTTCCACATGGCCAAATAACTCAGTGTCTTGGGAAAAAAGTTAATTGATTTGTGTGTTTGATAAAAGGACGTTCACTGAATAGGGGTCGATAAATAGGTATTCCCTGAATTGGTGTTTCAATCAAGTGATATAGACCCATTTTGCCTTCCCCCAAAACATCAAAAGAGATCCAGTTCTATCTCTCTCTATAACATTAGCATCAGAAGCAGAGGCAATATGTTGGCTGTCCTCCAACTCATAACTCCCGAGACTTCCTTGTTCTATAAGAAAAGTTTCTCAAACCTAACATCAAAAATGAAGAATCCCCCCCCCCCCCCCCATTACACTATCTGGGCTGAAATAAAAGGCAAAAAAAGTTGGAGGACATGATATTTTGTATTCCAAGATAGGTAGGTACATGGACTGGTGCAAAGACCCTTTTCTGGGTCTTTAATATGAGATGGGCATAGAGGAATATAACATTTTGCACAATGAATCTCTTAGCCACAATGTAGTAGTAAAGGGAACCACAGATACAGTTTGGTTCAATATAACAAATATCCATAAAATAGCATGGCAGAAACAGTATTACATTATACTATATATAAAAAACTATTAGTCATTTCATAGCACTCCATCTCTAGTACAGACATAACATGCCTATGCAATGTCATATTTTCAGAAAGTATGTATAGATTTATGAATATCTGGTTGAGAGGTAGACTTAATCATCAGAGAAGGTATCCCTAGGGGTAGTGTATAAAGAGAATTCATGAAATAAAGCACAACAGATGAAGCAAAGTGGTATATCCAGATATGTTTAGAGCTATATACAGGGGTGTCTTGATTCTGGGAAGAGGAAATGCTAATATGCAATGTACTTAATCATTATCCCTAAAACACTTGCATTTTGCTTCATTATGTAGGAACCCGTACAGTGCCTGTCTGACTCCCAGGTGACTAGTTTCTGATTTCATTGTTGTTGGAAGTTTACTCCACACTGCATGGTCTAGTCTGAATAAGTTTTTTTCCCCCATGGTAGTTTTAGATGGGATCTGCTTAAGATTAGAATGTTTTCTTGGAAATCTCTTAAAGAGTGTAGATCTTTTCCATTATTGGCAGCTTTCTTCTCAGGAGTGGTTAGTAACCTTAATTTAATACTTTGCATATTAGTGTACCTAATAAGGAAGTAGATCTTGCTGTCATAGGTAGCCAGTTTAGTTTCGTTAGTATAACACAGTGGTGTCCCCATGAATCTGTCATCAGAGCAAATTTGCAAATTATTTTCATTTGCAATCTTTGGATATTACATACCAAGCTAAATACTAGAAGTCAAATGCCATAACAAAGTTTTGGAAGTAGAACATTTTTAGCAAGGGCAAGCCAGGATTCTGTTGAGACTAGAGGACTGATTTTGTATCAGAGCTTTAGTTGGGAAAGGACTTTGTAACAATTAAATCAGTATTTGATGAGAGATAAATAGCTAGGTCTAGAGTGATGTGTAGATGTTATTTATAATGTATGGAATGGTATTGTTGTGCATGTCATAAGTGGTAAAGATAGGCAGGATAAGAAGTTTGTAATCACAAGCAAAAGGAATGTCTAGTCTTAAGCTTGGGGAGACTATTCACAGTATTCTTGGAAGACGTGAGGTTCTTGTTGTATAGCAGTGTTAGTATATTTAAAGATTTTTTTCTTGTAGTTTTACCATTCAAACAATAATTCCTCGAGTGTCAACTCCCTGAAAATCAGTTCACCGACAACGCTAACATTTCTTAATGCACGCACGTTCCTCCTTACAGCAGACTGTCGAACCGTGAAGTAACTTTTTTTTTTTTTTTTTCCTTTCAAACTGTCCTGGCCAACCTGCAGCTGTAAGTGGGAGGGTGCTCAACCCCTCCCCCATAGTTCCGGCTTCTGGTTACACTTCAGCAGGGTGCCGAGAAGAGCGCAAACTTTGTTAATTGAAATAAATAAAAACTGCGCCCTTTAAGAGGCTGGCCTTTACGGCGCCCTAGGCGGTCGCCTAGTTCACCTATGCCTAAGGCTGGCCGTGACCTGCAATCTGGTCCTACATATACCCCCCCAATGTCAGGATGTGTCCATATGTGGCACCTGTCTGTGTTGTAGCAAGCAGAACAGTGCAGCTGTGCAGAAAGGTGTTATGAGATTATGGACCTGATGTCTGAAAGTACCCCACATATAGATATACATATATACACACACACACACACACACACACACACACATATATATATATATATATATATATATATATATATATATATATATATATACATGTATGTCCACAAATATACAGATACCCATGTGTAGACATATATATGAACACATATATACGTCATATATATCTACACATATATGGATATATACCTATATGCACATGTCTACATATATACAAACACACACACAAACATATATGTATGTAAATACATGTCCCCTATATTACTACCACAGTGCTGCATGCTATGTCCGAGGAAACAGCACACATAGCAATACACACAGATATCTACAGCTGTCAGTATGTGCAACATAGATGGGTATGTCACATGTGAACCCCTTGTTGGGACCACATTGCCCTTGTCTGTGAAGTATGGAATGGGAATATGGGGAAGTATGTCAGGTATAGTTGCTGAGGTGGTCAGGGTTGGTAAATATAGAGGACAGCCTACAGGGGTAGTATGTGACACATTTGGTGGGTAAACACCCTGGATGGTGTGTGTGGTCTGTGATGCAGATGCCCCATGGGCCCCAATATAGACACAATGGGAACAAGCCTCCCACCCACTGCTACTCACAACAGTAGTCCACGTCCCGAAGGTGCCTGGCCTGGATGCTGAGCAGGAGGAGCATATGGGCCCTGTTAATGTGTACTGGGCACCTCAAGGTGATGTAGCACATCCCACATGTGTCTGTGGAGCCCAGAATGGAACAGACCCTGGACCTGACCTCAAGGGACAGGAACATGTCTGTGTGTGCCTCCGGGGGGGGGACAACATCCCCTGGGTTGGTTCCACCTGATGGTATTGCTGGACCAGTACATGAGGAGACCCCAGGGTGGATCACACATGTGATGTGGCCTGGTAACATGGGCAGATGAGTTTGGAGAGGTGGTTCTGCTGGCCAGTAGTACATATACGTGCTATTGTGTCACTGTTATAGAACATATGTCAGTAGTAATAGCCTACACAATCCCGGAACATGTCCAACAGCATGCATAGATAACCCCAATAACACAGAATGTCAGATGTGCAGCAAACACATAGCATGCATACCACAGGCATATATGGAACCATTGTGGCACTGACAATGACATGTAGGTGAATAGTCTTTAACAGGCCAGCAATGATAGTGTCCACACAGGGAACATGGCTACAAACACATTGCACAAAGAGTGGTACAGTGCAATATCTGCCCCACTGGTAGGTATGCTGTAGCCATACCTATTGAGTTGCGTGTACAGTTTGTTGTCACTGATATGGTGAGGGGGTGACAGTGATGTGTATTAAGAACTGTGGTAACCTTGCTGAATGACTTGCTCACACCTGTGTCCATCTTTATTGCCTTTCAGGTCCATGTCCCATGGAAGGCTGCCAGCCTACACAGCAGCTGAAAATGAAATTCTGCTGAATGACCTCATACAACACTATGCAATCTTTTTTGGCCATGCCACCCATGATCGGTAGGAGCAGACCGCCCTGTGGAATGACCTAGTCCACAGGGTAAATGATGTTGGACTGCACAACCGCAGTTATGAGCAGGTCCAGCATCATTGTTCTGACCTGCTTCGCAATGCCCGTCAGCGTGCTGCTGCAGTCCGGGGGGATCACCTTGCCACAGGGGGGGCATGCCATCCATCTCCCCCTGACATGTGTGGAGGAGCTCCTAGCCAGCCTCATGGCACCTGCCCATCCGCACAGCCAGCAACCAGCAGACACCTTTGTGGAGGTGGGTGCCACCCACACACCGGCCGAGGAGCGTGCAGGTAAGGCCACAGGGCACATCAGTAGACCACTGTTGCATGTACATCCACATCAGTACAGGTAGATCATGCATATCTGAAATGTCATAGATATATTTTGTTGCTGCATAGTAATGATAAACAGATGTGCATATGTGCTAGTATTGTGGACATGTACTGTTGATGTATTCTAATGCTGCAATCACCCTGTAGCAATGCCACAGGTGTGGCCACTAACTTTGCATCTCTCACCCACTTATGTATGTCCCTCTGGGATACCATGAAGGCAGCAGCCTGTAGCTGGTGAGTATGGTTTATGTAGTTGCTTGCCAATACACCAGGCATGTAATGGCGATGGTATATTCCATGCACACATCTAACTCACCTACCCAGAATGCATGCTGCACATGTGCACGTATTGTTGCTGTTAAATGCACGGCATCACAGGGGTGACCATGATGGGGTATTGGAAGGGTATGTCAGACACCTGCATGATAACTAACATCCTGTCATTGCGGAATGTGTCCACAGGGAGTAACATAATGGTAGGAGACATGGCCTACAGTAGGGACATGTTTGGAACAACACCCATATACAGTGCAACACCAGTGTATATACCTGTAGGACAATGGCAACTGCTGCAGAGTTACACTATGGCATAAGGAATTACTGTGGACCACATTATCAGCTGAGACTAGGCTGTAACATGTGGTGTTCAGTGTATGGGACACCATAAAGTGACACACATGTATAGGCCTTACTTGTCATGCATCTGCAAAAAGGCTGGGGGGGATGTCAGCATGACACACCAGTGCACTGCAGCAGGGATCCTAAGCATGCTAAGAATGGCTGTATCTGCACATAGTCAGGTTCAGGAACTATGGCAGATGTAACCCTACCCCCACAGCAATAGTGACGGCAGTGTGTGAACACCAAGGGATGTGCACATGAGTGGACCTTGCAATCATGCAGATTAGGGGGACACGTAGGGCAGACTGAACATACACTGGAAAATGCCGATGGCCCATTCTAGTATCCCCCCTGCCAGGAGTAGTGACTACTGTAGTACACATAACAGGAGGTGTGACACACCGTCATGATAAGGGTGTGCACACATATGCCCACACGGAGTGTATGCATCGTGGTCAGCATCCACACACCTAACACATTCCGTAGACACTGCATGTGAAAGTACAGGACATATGTCACATATCGGGCTCATGTACTGTTAAGATATGCGGTGATGTGGTCCCATGGCAGATCAAGGATGGGTGCGTCATATCAATAAGGGTGTGTGCACCCCCCCATAGCCATGATATGCTCTGATGGGTGTCAGTGTAAGAGTATTTGATTGGTCATATATGGTCCACTGATGTTGAGAGCTGTAAATCAGACATCAGGCATTCACAAATGACATCTGTCCACATATCATCCCAGGTATGTGTTGCTGAAAAACATTGGGGCTGTGAGCATTAAAGCTGACATAAGTGACACAGTAGTACACATTCAGCAATGGGTTGTACACCTGTGAAGTGTGGTGAACAGTACATGGCAGGGTGCAGAACAGGTGCACAGCAATACTGTGTACATGGGTGCAGTGGTATCCAGGGGAAGGGGCATCACCTAGTGACACAGCACATACATCACACACATATATGCTGTTGCTAGCATGGATTGACTATAGCTGCACTGCATGCTGTTGTGTACCATATGTTATGCATGTTGACAGATGAGTAATAGGAGGACTGCGTGTACTATCATGGTGCAACCACACCTGTATGTGTGTGTGTGTGTGTGTGTGTGTGTGTGTGTGTGTGTGTGTGTGTGTGTGTGTGTGTGTGTGTGTTTGCATCCTTGTGGGTAGTTAGTTTGTCTGTAGGGTCACACTGGTGAAGTGGAGTGAGGTTGGTGCATGTAGGATGTGTGTATGCATGTGTGTGTGTGTTTGTGTGGGTGGCCATGCATGCACATGTGTGATTGTGGGGTGTTCACACAGCAGTACCTCCCTTTGGGATCGTGCAGTACATGGACATGGACTGCCAGATTACACACCAGGAATACTTGTCATGTATGTAATCACAGGACAGCTGATAGTATAATAAGGTCTGTAGCATGGAACAGGCATTGAGAGGGAAGGTAGACACCAAGTATACCCTTAATATCGCATTCAGCAGAGAGGTGACCTACAAACCACATATGCAGCACTACAGATGCATTGGAGAAGTACTAGTCAACACCAGGGAGTGTATCCATATATTACAATTGTCACATATTAGGCTGACTGAGCAGCATATCTGGTATGTACTGAGCAATACATACACATAACAAACCAGTGTGTGATATTATGGAGTGAACATAGTAGCTCACACATATAGGGGCCATGCTCATGATGTCTGGACATACACAGGGTGAACACTGAATGACAGCAGTGAGGCCACCTAAAATCACTACACACAGGTCAGGCAGGTAATGTAGTAACAGGTCTTGTGTTGTGATCACTTGTCTAGGCATTTAGAGGACTGATATGTTAATGAGTGGTATCAATGTGTGTATGTTACCAAATGTGATGCAGAATGGGGAACACATGGAAATATACGTGGGACTGTCTGTAAAATCACAGACAGCTAGGTATTACAGTGGTGTGTGTGTGTGTGTGTGTGTGTGTGTGTGTGTGTGTGTGTGTGTGTGTGTGTGTGTGTGTGTGTGTGTGTGTGTGTGTGTGTGTGTGCTGTTAGGCAATGCTGTACAAGTTTTAAAGTGCATTTACTGTTTTCCCCCACAGGTGGCGAGGTTGGTCAGGGTCCCTCATGCATGCAATCTGATGTTGGTGTCCATACAGACACCGAAGATGATGATAGCACTGTTGAGACACAGGTGGGGTTGTCAGGGGCTGAAACAGTGCCATCATTTGACATCCCCCTTTTAGCCACCCCAACCCCGCACACAGTTTCAGTGCCTATACATACCCCATCACCAGTGGCCTTAGCGGAGGAACAGCTGGCATTTGGTGGCAGTGCACAGGAAAGTGTGGTAACCATGCCTACTGTGTCTGGTCACAGCAGGCATAGCTGGATGTCTGGCAGGGCACCACATAGGCAGATGTCCCAGGGTGCTCGTGGTAGGGCCACTCGACAACATGCCCCTGGAAGAGGCAACATAGCTGGTACCAGCAGGCACATGTTTCAGGCTGCCATGGCGGCGCAGGCATGTATGGAATGTTACACCAGACAGGGCCTGAGGCTGCAGAGGGCTGCTCCCACATCTGCAAGCGACAACGTCCGTGAACTGTCTGGTGCCATCCGTGCTTATACCGAGCTCATGGATAGACAGTCTGGTGAGATGATGGCCCACATCGACCGTGGTATGTCCATGCTTGAACATGTGGTGGGGGTGTGGCAACAGCCACGTGGACATAGGCCAGCAACACCAACAGCTGGCAGTTAACGTGGATGTGCTAGGACACCTAGGGGCTCCTGTAGTGGCAGTACCAGCCCTGGCAGTGTGGGGGGGCATTGTCCACACCACACTACAGCAGACCACGAGCACATGGTCCTGGCCAGTCCCAGGAGGACCTGGTACCAACAGACATTTGTCATTGTTAGGTGAGAGTAGCACATCAAGGCCTGTACCTGGACGTGCCCATGGAATCCCTGGCAGACACAGTCCACGTGTCTGTGGCCGGAGGCAGTGAACTGCACACCCTGCTGGGTATGGTCTGCAGCTGTCCATAAACACCTGTCTAGGGCAGCCACATGGCAGAACTGTGTGCATACATACCCGCACACTATACAAACACACCTAGGGCAACCCATACCTACACACACCACTTCACCATGCCCAGTTCACCTCAGTACACCCCTCACCCACACACATGGTGTCAAAAGTATGGCCTACCCTTGGCTTCTGGCAAACCAACAACACACCCTGTGCATATGCTGATACCTGTGCCACATCCCTGTCATCTATACCATCAATGCAGGGACAGGCTAATATGGTTCTGATGCACACGGTGACTGTACTACAGTGTACCACAGTACTGCAGTGTAACATGTTGTAAGGAGTAAAGTGTAATGCATATATGTCAAGTAGTGTAGCCATCCACCAATGATGCATTATAGCTGTTAGTAACACTGGTTGATTGTGGTCTCTATAATGTTATCCATTTGTGTTGTAGGTGTACATGTGTCAGCACAAGGATGGTCTGCAGTCATATTCCACAACGGGTTATGGCACTGTGGTGACACCATGGCTGTGACATATCTGGGGTACAGCTGAACACATGTCACAGGTTAGTATAACAGTTATTGTCTGTGCCACATGAACAGGTGACCCACTGGGGCATGTATAATCTACAACCTGATGTAGACCCATCCACATACACGTACACTGTTACTTGGCAACACTGGGACTAGACCCCTACCTAGGTATGTAGTGATACTGAAGTGTGTGGCTTCCATTGCACACATCACACAGTGTTTAGGGTGAGGTGCATCCCAGGTTACATGTTACATGCAGAACATCCCCAGACATGTACAGTATGCTAATGGGGGATGTAATGGGTGTATATGGACAATACATAGTGTGACATACCTTCATTCACACATTAACAGACACATAACAGACAGACATACATCCAAGAGACCAGAGCCTATTGCTGCTAACTAACATGACCGTGTGTCCAGTGTGTTACAGGTAGGCTGCACACAGCACATGCATAACTGGCCTGTAATGTGGTATCAGTTACCTGTATGGTTGATGGTGACAGTGGTAACCATAAAGTGGTACATGGGACATATACCGGGTGTACCTTGGTGTAATGACTATGTACACAGCACCTACATCCCCAAGTGGATATTGTACTCCCTGAAACCCATGATGGCACTCTGATATACCCACCATCACACATTGGCCATGACTGCAATACAACCCATTGTAGATCCCAACAGAGGTACTACAAGGATATGCATCTAATGCACATGCCACACACATAGCAGGGTGTTGCATTGTCATGCCTCACTGATGAGCAGCAGCAACACTATCTGTACTACCGTGTGGCAATGGGCATTGTAATAGGAGTATGTGGCCTAGGAATGATGTACCCTACAGATAAACGGACATGCACACATACACACTTGCCAGAACACAATGGGTATCCCATGTCTATCAACCCGTTTGTACAATGCTGTTGTGATGGTACTGCAAGGCTCATTTAGCCGGTATGGAGAGGAGCTCAACAGGGTACATGTAATGTCCCATACAGCAGCAGCCACAACTGGCTATGGAAATGAGTGTTGTGGTGGTTGTGAAGGCCCTCATGGAATTCCCACTTACATGTGTCCTAACACACAGACACTGCTATACTCAGTCATGCACATGTACACATGTGTCAGTACTGGGCTGCATCTCTGCAGGTGGTCATAGCTATGTACCTAGCTATTGTCCAAGGAGAGATGTGTTGTGTGTACAGTGGTATCCTGCCACCTGCCATGTGGAAGCAGGCAAGCCATCGACAGACACTACTGTGGTGACCCTCAGGGTGGAAGTGACATGCATCAGCCATTCTGCCAGGTGCCTCCTGCACATGGCCACTGAGGTGATCAAGTTGATATGCATGCAACTTGCATTACAACACATGGTTAGTGTCTGTGATGGAGACCTGTACCCAAACATGTTCAGTTGACTGTGGTAGTGTAGTGGAAGTACCCATGGCATATGGTGCATACAGGGTGTTATCTTCAATATGAGCCAGTTCTTACACAGTTGGGCAGACATGTCAGTGTCAATCAAGCTTAGGATGCCTGTACATATCCCAGTGGGATACCTGCCATCTGCACATCTGTACAGGGACTGACAGTCATCCGCTTGGCAAGTAGCTATGTTGTAGGATGAATGTGTGTACAGATAGACATTTGACAACAATATGTATGCCATGACTACATGTCAGGAGCCCTTACTATCATGTGCTGTACAGACGGTAGTCTACAGTTACATTCCACATGTCAGATCATTAACAAATAGGGGTTATATGCTGTGACACTGCTCACACACCAGGGATACAACAGGGAGGCCTCAGAGTCCAGCTATGCCTGCAGGTGTGCCTGTTGTCAGTACTATATTTAGCACTCTACTCTTGCATGGATAGGCACTGTCAACAGTAGTAGTGTAGTAGTGTGACAGCACATACCCTGGGCTACTACCCCTGTATGTAACAAAGTCACATTAATAACAGTGCTGTATAGGCCTCACTTACATCTGTGTCCCAGACATGATACTCACACCCCTTCCTACTGTAATGACAGCATCATAGGCACATGTATTGTACATGGCATTACATACACTTATTACAGATGTCATTACCCTGCTATGTTATCAGACTGGGTGGTGTGAACTGGTTACCAGGGCTAAGCCATGTTTAGCAGGTATCAACATTGCTGCAATATAACAGCTAAGCTGATTTGCACACTGGTAAGTGAAGCCTACACTGGTGTAAGCTCCTGTAAGTTTACCCATAGCTTAGCACTGCTTAGCTTTGTGCAAAACCATGCAAACACACTTAAAGCTGCTCAAAACTGCTTTAACCACTCTGTATCCGACAGCCCTTGTTCTGCCCAACAACAAAATGAACAGCCCTTGCATGTGTTGTTCCCAGGACCCTGTACACCACTTAACCACTACACCATGACCACTGTGAAGACAGCTGTTGTTTTTCCAATATAGCTGTCAATACACATATTGATTAGTAGTGAACAGTTGCCTTTACTCCCACAATTGTGTAGTACTTGTTATTAATATGACTGTTGCATCACATATGTTGTTTTAACATAATGTACACATAGCAGATATATATGCTGAGATATATCTGGGAGAATATACACAACTGTGAGGTTTACACATGACAGGAATATAGATATATGCATATAATAGGTTGATATATGTCTACATGTACATACACATATATATTCATGCATATGTCTGTATAGACATCTGTATAGTGCAACATATATATGGGCATGTGTACATCTCTTCGTATGCATGTATGTATGTATGTATATATATATATATATATATATATATATATATATATATATATATCTATATATATATATACATATAGATATATGTATATATAGCTATATATGTATGCACATCCTATGTGTACAGATATGCCCATTTATGTAGATATATATGTAGATATCTATAACTATATGTGTACACATATCTATTCTGATATACCTATTACTGTCAATATATATGTAGATATCCGTAAGTATATGTGCATATGTATGTCTATCTGTATATGTCTATATGTATAAATCCGAGTGTTTATATGTATATATATATATATATATATATATATATATATATATATATACATACACACACATATACATATCCATCTATGTATGTCGATATGTATATGTGCATATATCTATATAGATATATGGATAATTATATATACATATATGTCCACCATATGTCCTGAACATGGAGTGGAGCCCTACCTCAGCCCCAATAGTCCCAATCACGTAGTGCAAGGGGATGTCAGGTATGTAGTGCAGGTATATATGTAGACTATTGCTATTGTGATAGGGGTTGTCTTCACAGACATGTTGTGTGTGGGAGGTCACATCTGCTTTTAACATGTGCACCATTGGCTACTGACAGACATCCTAAGGACATCATAGTGCAGTACCACTGCTAGCACTGCAATGGTCCTGTGGACTACAACAGAGATATGGCCAATAAATGTGGACTGTCTGACACACTCTGGTCAGTCCAGAGGTATACACAGTACGCCTTAGTGCAAGACATGTAGACCAAGCCTGACAATGTCGATGTTAACAGCCATGTAGATGGGTATAACACGTAAATACTGGTATACATTTGCCCCCATAGGTTATGCATTCATACACCCCTGTTTGTCCTGCCACATAATAACCGCTGGTACAGAGGTACCATGGCCACATACCACCCACTAGTTAGTGACATTCATCTGTACAGCATCCCACTGCTTTGTCTGACATATATGACTGTTATTGTGGCCTGGCAGCAGTACATCCGGCAAGTATCTGGACATAACATCACACTGGGTAAGGACACTAAGCTGCTAGGCAAATAAAAAAGCACTGTGCAGGCTACAGGCAGACAGCCACAACACTGGCCTACATTCCTTATGAGGGAATACACATGTACCTGCATATATAGCAGGCTCTACAGGCATGTCACAGCACAGAGTAACAGACACCTGTGTGAAAGTGCATAACCACAACGAATGTGAACACAGCCACAGCCACATATGGTAACCAGTATAATATTACAGTATATGGACTATCTGATCAACACCATCCTCATATGTGCCACTCACACACTAACCCTACATATACTGGGCCACTACACAGTGTGGTCCGATGCCTGTCTGTGGTATGGGACATGTGTGTGTGTTTGGCCCTACAAACATGTAAGCCGATAGGGTAACATACAGTGGAGCAGCATGTAACATTAGATAGAACAGGACCAAGAACAATGACATCTACCACAGTCTGTACACAGGCCAAGGTACATATTCATAATACACACACTGTCGACAATCACCATAAGTACACAGAACTCAGTACTGTACACATGGCCAGGTTATGTCCTCAAAGAAACCCCCTACTATACATAACATGTGCCGCAGTCTGATATCCCACTGGCTTGTTATCAGATATGATGTCAATAAATTATGGTGTACAGGACATATGCACCTCTTACTGTGTGACATATGTATACAGGTTGACAGAGTTGTGGCTGGAGGCACAAACACCGGGCCAATATTGACATGTTGCTGTGATAACCTCATACATGTACTATTGTAACAGGGTTTATTGCAACATATGTCCTATGAGGGATATGAGGTCAATAACTCTCATGTCTGTCACCATGTACTGTCTGCAATCCTCACACTATGCTTCTGCAGTTCACAGATAGGTACTATGTGGGTAACACAAGAAACAAAAGGCACCACACACTGCCCACTCTGAAGATGACCCTACAGATGGGAGGGTTTCCTCAGTAACATAGCACTTTCATGACAGGTATTAAAACATGTAGAACAGCCATATCCACACACATCTTGTTAAACCAACAGTACACCTAATGCAGAATAGCAACACTTACATTCTGTAGTTGTGTTAGGCACAACCCCCTCTTGTGTGTTGGCCTGTTTCCGTAGTGTGTGTTGTTAGAGGTAAATCCCCAATCCATCTGTGATGCTGTCTGCCAAACAACAGATCTAGGTCCTGCTCACAGTGAATGAAAAGGCCCAACACCAACATGATGTTCCTAGATATTGGAGTGTGCTTCCATGCATTTGGCTATGGAATGTTACCACAGCTGTTCCACATGCGATAAGCTAGAGGAGGGCTGCAATTCATACAAAAGCCATCAGCTGATCATGAGCATCACTTACAAAACACATGCTGCTGCCTAAGCAAAGCAGGTGTAAGTCTTCACATCCACCAGAGAGGGAGTGAGGGAGGCAGACAGAGGCAAATATAAGTCAGGGAGGGGTAGGAGAGTAAAAATTAAGCATGTTTGTGTCACACACCTACCAGTACAAGGTATCAAACCCCTGACTGACTATGTATTGCTATCACATGGCTCTGCAGTTATTGGATGCACCACATAGGTTACATGTTGAGGAGCTCTCCAAACATATATGTGATGGTGAGTGACATCTGCTACAGTGATATGGTAGCTATATGGTAGGTGTAGTACACGTGCCTGTCAGCATGAACAGGTGTCAGTGTCAACACAGCCACACTCTTTCAGGGACCCACACACATTGACTCACTTGGCAGGGTGAGGAATACAACTCCTCACTAGTTAGTTTGCCACAATACAGTACTGTGCAGGTATCACATGCCCCACAGGGGTTATCCAGAGGTTATATGGGAAAAGGATATGTGGAGGTGTCTGACATCAGACAGCATGCTTCAGTATGCCAATGGGGGTTGTAGTGAGTTTGAATCTGGTCATAAGCATCATACACCACAGACACAGACACAGGGTGCCAGTACTGACATGCATGGGTGCATTGCTTTATGGGTGTGTAGTGGTTGACTGTGCCAGATGGCTATACAAGGCTAGGTGATGGTCATACCTTGGCATCAGGCCACATGACAATGGTCTGCAGTGTGGCTCAGGAGTGTAGTATCTGGATTGGCCCACACATGTGGGTATTGTATTCACCATCCAGTCACCTAGGTAACTATTGTGTGTGGCCATTGCTGTGCATTGCTTGCCATGTATGTGTTCTTTAGTTCATGGCATGGACAGTGTCTAGGATGTGCACATGTCCCACATGCATGTACAGTGACATGGAACTGTACTTGCGGTGTCTGGCACATGTTGTGTACACATATTTTTATCATCAGATGTGCCAGTCCTGGCCTCATGTGGCTGGAACTGGTAATGGACAGCAGGTTGATCATGCACTGACACTGATAGCATGCTACAGGTATTCCCTGGTGTCATTGGCAACTGTCCATACAGGGCATGTGTTTAAGGCATGGTATGTCCTTTGTGGGTCACATTTGATGGCACCACAGGTGTTGCAGTTGTCCAATGGGGAACATAGTAAAGGTGCACTGTCTGCATGTACATGCATATTGGACTGACAGACAGGGTGCCATACCCTCTGTAGTCCACTGCAATCATACCATGGTTACTATCTGTGGGCAACATGCAGGGTACTACCAACATAGCAGTTTTTGCCTAGGCAAGTGTGTTTGTGTATGAGACATGGGTTGAGAGTGTTCTCTGGGTAATACTAGGGTTGCTAATTTTGTTCCCCAGGCATTGATGTCACATGCAGGGGTATGGATTTGCACCCTAGCCTCTCAGCTATTTCACATCTATTATCCCTGTAAGGTGGACATTGTGACATATACTAGGGCCACCATATAAGAAATTTGCAAAACCCACTCCACAATGACTCCAGTTGTTACACACTCAAAGCTAGCTCCACACAGGATACGAATGACAAACACACACACACACACACACACACACACACACACACACACACACACACACACACACACACACACACACAAACCTGCCATGTCTAGGATTAGAACTCCTACCTAACTAGTTTATTACACTACAGCACTACGCAGTTATAGGATGCTCCACGGAGATTACTGGAGTACTCCTTCCCCAAAGGTGTATTTCACAGTGAATGACATCAGCAGGCTTGGCATTTGAATTGTATTGAGTGTAAATAGCCTAAAAAGCATTGCTCCCTACACAGACATGGAAACACACACACACAAACATCCACACTTGCCATGTGTGGGAATAGAACCCCTACCAGAGTACTATACAACAGCATTACACTGTTATAGGGCATGCCACAGAGATTACTGGGCTACACCTTTCCCAAAGTTGTATTTCACAGTGAATGACATCAGCAGCCTTGCCAAAGTAGGGTATTTGATCTGTAGTGAGTGTAACTAGCCTAAAAAGCATTGCTCCCTACACATACAAAGAAACACACACACAAACATCCACACCTGCCATGTGTGGGACTAGAACCCCTACCAGAGTTTTTATCACACTAGAGCATTATGCTGTTATAGGACATACCATGGACATTACTGGGTACACCTTTCCCAAAGGTGTATTCCCCAGTGAATGACATCAGCAGCCATGCCAAAGTTGGGCATTTGAATTGTAGTGAGTGTGTCTAGCCTAAAAAGCATTGCTCCCTACACAGAGACACACAAACACAAACACACACAGTTGCCTTGTCTGAGATTAGAACTCCTACCAACTAGTGTATCACACTACAGCATTAAGCAGTTACAGGATGCACCACAGGGATTACTGGACTACACTGTTCCCAAAGGTGTATTTCGCAGTGAATGACATCAGCAGTCTTGCCAAAGTAGCACATTTGAATTGTAGTGAGCGTGAGTAGCCTAAAAATCATTGCTAACGACACAGACAGAGACACACACACACACAAACACAGTTGCCATGTCTGGGATTAGAACTCCTACCTAACTAATTTATCACACTACAGCATTACACAGTTATAGGACACGCTACAGAGATTACTGGACTACATCTTTCCCAAAGGTGTATTTCACAGTGAATGACATCAACAGCCTTGCCAAAGTAGGGCATTTGAATTGCAGTAAGTGTGATTAGCCTAAAAAGCATTGCCCCCTACAAAGACAGAGACACACAAACACAAACACAATTGCCATGTCTGGGATTAGAACTCCTAACTAACTAGTTTATCACACTACAGCAGTACGCAGTTATAGGATGCACCACATAGATTACTGGGCTACATCTTTCCCAAAGGTGTATTTCACAGTGAATGACATCAGCAGCCTTGCCAAAGTAGGGCATTTGATTTGTAGTGAGTGTGACTAGCCTAAAAAGCATTGCTCCCTACACAGACAGAGACACACACACAGTTGCCATGTCTAGGATTAGAACTCCTAGCTAACTAGTTTATCAAACTGCAGCAGTACGCAGTTATAGGATGCGCCATGGAGATTACTGGGCTACATTGTTCCCAAAGGTGTATTTCACCATGAATGACAGCAGCCTTGCCAAAGTAGGACATTTGAATTGTAGTGAGTGCGACTATCCTAAAAAAACACTGCTACTTACACAGTCTCTCTCTCTCTCTCTCTCTCTCTCTCTCACACACACACACACACACACACACACACACACACACACACACACACACACAGTTGGCATGTCTGGGATTAGAACTCCTACCTAACTAGTTTATCACACTACAGCAGTACACAGTTATTGGACATGCCACGGAGATTACTGGGCTACACCTTTCCCAAAAGTGTATTTCACAGTGAATGACATCAGCAACCTTGCCAAAGTAGGGTATTTGCAATTGTAGTGAATGTGACTAGCATTAAAAGCATTGCTCCTTACACAGACAGACAGACACACACACACACACACACACACACACACACACACACACACACACACACACACACACAAACAAGCACAGATACACACACGGTTGTAATGTCTGGGAATAGAACTCCTTCCAAACTAGTTTATCACACTACAGCAGTATGCAGTTATAGGATGCACCTTGGAGATTACTGGGCTACAGCTTTCCCAAAGGTGTATTTTACAGTGAATGACATCAGCAGCCTTACCAAAGTAGGGTATTTGATCTGTAGTGAGTGTGACTAGCCTAAAAAGCATTGCTCCCTACACACACAAAGGAACACACACACACAAACATCCACACCTGTCATGTGTGGGACTAGAACCCCTACCAGAGTTCTATATCACACTACAGCATTACACTGTTATAGGACACACCATGGAAATTACTGGGCTACACCTTTACCAAAGGTGTATTCCACAGTGAATGACATCAGCAGCCATGCCAAAGTAGGGCATTTGAATTGTAGTGAGTGTGTCTAGTCTACAAAGCATTGCTCCCTACACAGAGACACTCAAACACAAACAGACACAGTTGCCTTGTCTGGGATTAGAACTCCTACCTAACTAGTGTATCACACTACAGTATTATGCAGTTACAAGTCGCACCACGGGGATTACTGGGCTACACTGTTCCCAAAGGTGTATTTCACAGTGAATAACATCAGCAGTCTTGCCAAAGTAGGACATTTTAATTGTGGTGAGCATGAGTAGCCTAAAAAGCATTGCTCACTACACAGAGACACACACACACACACACACACACACACACACACACACACACACACACACACAAACACACACAGTTGCCATGTCTGGGATTAGAACTCCTACCTAACTAGTTTATCACACTACAGCATTACACAGTTATAGGACATCACACGACGATTACTGGGCTACATCTTTCCCAAAGGTGTATTTCACAGTGAATGACATCAGCAGCCTTGCCAAAGTAGGGCATTTGAATTGCAGTGAGTGTGATTAGCCTAAAAAGCATTGCCCCCCACAAAGACAGACACACACACACACACACACACACACACACACACACACACACACACACACACACACACAAAGTTGCCATGTCTGGGATTAGAACTCCTACCTAACTAGTTTATCACACTACAGCAGTACGCAGTTATAGGATGCGCCACATAGATTACTGGGCTGCATCTTTCCCAAAGGTGTATTTCACACCGAATGACATCAGCAGCCTTGCCAAAGTAGGGCATTTGAATTGTAGTGAGTGTGACATTGCTCCCTAAACAGAGATACACACACACACACACTTGCCATGTCTGGGATTAGATCTCCTACCTAGCTAGTTTATCACACTACAACAGTATGCAGTTATTAGACACGCCATAGAGATTACTGGGCTACACCTTTCCCAAAAGTGTATTTCACACTGAATGACATCAGCAGCCTTGCCAAAGTAGGGCAATTGAATTGTAGTGAAAGTGACTAGCCTTAAAAGCATTGCTCCCTACACAGAGACACACACACACACACACACACACACACACACACACACACACACACACACACACACACACACACACACACACACACACACACACATATACATACACAATTGTAATGTCTGGGAATAGAACTCCTCCCTAACTAATTTATCACACTAAGGCAGTACACAGTTATAGGACGCGCCATGGAGATTACTGGGCTACATCTTTACCAAAGGTGTATTTCACAGTGAATGACATCAGCAGCCTTGCCAAAGTAGGGCATTTGAATTGTAGTGAGTGTGACTAGCCTAAAAAGCATTGCTCCCTACACAGACAGAGACACACACAGTTGCCATGTCTAGGATTAGAACTCCTACCTAACTAGTTCATCAAACTACAGCAGTAAGCAGTTATAGGATGCGCCACGGAGATTACTGGGCTACATCTTTCCCAAAGGTGTATTTCACAGTGAATGACAGCAGCCTTGCCAAAGTAGGGCATTTGAATTGTAGTGTGTGACTAGCCTAAAAAGCATTGCTCCCTACACAGACACACACACACACACACACACACACACACACACACACACACACACACACAGACACACACAAACACACACACGCACACACACGCAGTTGCCATGTCTGGGATTAGAACTCCTACCTAACTAGTTTATCACACTACAGCAGTGCACAGTTATTGGACACGCCACAGAGATTACTGGGATACACCTTTCCCAAAAGTGTATTTCACCGTGAATGACATTAGCAGCCTTGCCAAAGTAGGGTATTTGAATTGTAGTCAATGTGACTAGCCTTAAAAGCATTGCTCCTTACACAGACAGACACACACACACACACACACACACACACACACACACACATGCACAGATACACACACATTTGTAATGTCTGAGAATAGAACTCCTACCTAACAAGTTTATCACACTACAGCAGTACACAGTTATATGATGCACCATGGAGATTACTGGGCTACATCTTTTCCAAAGGTGTATTTCACAGTGAATGACATCAGCAGCCTTACCAAAGTAGGGCATTTGAATTGTAGTGAGCGAGAATGGCCTAAAAAGCATTGCTTCCTACACAGACAGATACACACACACAGTTGCCATGTCTAGGATTAGAACTCGTACCTAACTAGTTTATCAAACTACAGCAGCACACAGTTATAGGATGGGCCATGGAGATTACTGGGCTACATCTTTCTCAAAGGTATATTTCACAGTGAATGACAGCAGCCTTGCCAAAGTAAGGCATTTGAATTGTAGTGAGTGTGACTAGCCTAAAAAGTATTGCTCCCTACACAGACAATCACACACACACATACACACACACACACACACACACACACACACACACACACACACACACACACACACACACACACACACACACAGTTTCCATGTCTGGGATTAGAACTCCTACCTAACTAGTTTATCACACTACAGCAGTACATAGCTATTGGACACTCCACGGAGATTACAGGGCTACACCTTTCCCAAAAGTGTATTTCACACTGAATGACAGCAGCCTTGCCAAAGTAGGGTATTTGAATTGTAGTGAATGTGACTAGCCTTAAAAGCATTGTTCCTTTCACAGACAGAGAGACACACACGCACAGATACACACACAGTTGTAATGTCTGGGAATAGAACTCCTACCTAACTAGTTTATCACACTACAGCAGTACGCAATTATAGGATGCACCATGGAGATTACTGGGCTACATCTTTCCCAAAGGTGTATTCCACAGTGAATGACATCAGCAGCCTTACCAAAGTAGAGTATTTGATTTGTAGTGAGTACGACTAGCCTAAAAAGCATTGCTCCCTACACACACAAACACACACAAAAACATCCACATCTGCCATGTGTGGGACTAGAACTCCTACCAGAGTTCTATATCACACCACAGCATTACGCTATTATAGGACATGCCATGGACATTACTGGGCTACATCTTTCCCAACGGTGTATTCCACAGTGAATGACATCAGCAGCCATGCCAAAGTAGGGCATTTGAATTGCAGTGAGTGTGTCTAGCCTAAAAAGCATTGCTCCCTACACACAGACACTCAAACACAAACACACACAGTTGCTTTGCCTGGGATTAGAACTCCTACCTAACTAGTTTATCACACTACAGCATTACACAGTTATAGGACGCGCCACGGAGATTACTGGGCTACGTCTTTCCCAAAGGTGTATTTCACAGTGAATGACATCAGCAGCCTTGCCAGAGTAGGACATTTCAATTGCAGTGAGTGTGATTAGCCTAAAAAGCATTGTCCCCTACAAAGACAGACAGACACACACACACAGTTGCCATGTCTGGGATTAGAACTCCTACCTAACTAGTTTATCATACTACAGCAGTACACAGTTATAGGATGCGCCACATAGATTACTGGGCTACATCTTTCTGAAAGTTGTATTTCACAGTGAATGACATCAGCAGCCTTGCCAAAGTAGGGCATTTGAAATGTAGTGAGTGCGACTAGCCTAAAAAGCTTTGCTCCCTACACAGACAGAGACACACACAGTTGCCATATCTAGGATTAGAGTTCCTACCTAACTAGTTTATCAAACTACAGCAGTACGCAGTCATAGGATGCGCCATGGAGATTACTGGGCTACATCTTTCCCAAAGGTGTATTTCACAGGGAATGACAGCAGCCTTGCCAAAGTAGGGCATTTAAATTGTAGTGAGTGTGACTAGCCTAAAAAGCATTGCTCCCTACACAGACAGTCTCACAAACACACACACACACACACACACACACACACACACACACACACACACACACACACACACTTGCCATGTCTGAGATTAGAACTCCTACCTAATTTATCACACTACAGCAGTATGCAGTTATAGGATGTGCCATGGAGATTACTGGGCTACATTTTTCCCAAAGGTGTATTTCACAGTGAATGACATCAGCAGCCTTGCCAAAGTATGGCATTTGAATTGTACTGAGCACGAATAGCCTAAAAAGCATTGCTTCCTACACAGAGACAAACACGCACACAGTTGCTATGTCTGAGATTAGAACTCCTACCTAACTAGTTTATCACACTACAGCAGTACGCAGTTACAAGACGCACCACAGGGATTACTGGGTTACATCTTTCCCAAAGGTGTATTTCAAAGTGAATGACATTAGCAGCCTTGCCAAAGCAGGGCATTTGAATTGTAGTGAATGTGACTAGCCTAAAAAGCATTGCTCCCTACACAGAGACACACACACACACACACACACACACACACACACACATACACACACACACACACACACACACACACACAGTTGCCGTGTCTGGGATTAGAACTCCTACCTAACTAGTTTATCACACTACAGCAGTACGCAGTTATAAGATGCGCCACAGAGATTACTGGGCTACATCTTTCCCAAAGGTGTATTTCAAAGTGAATGACATTAGCAGCCTTGCCAAAGTAGGGTATTTGAATTGTAGTGAATGTGACTAGCCTTAAAAGCATTGCTCCTTACACAGACAGAGACACAACACACACGCACAGATACACACACAGTTGTAAAGTCTGAGAATAGAACTCCTACCTAATTTATCACACTACAGCCTAAAAAGCATTGCTCCCTACACAGAGACACAGACACACACACACACACACACACACACACACACACACACACACACACACACACACACACACACACACACACACACACAGTTTCCATGTCTGGGATTAGAACTCCTACCTAACTAGTTTATCACACTACAGCAGTACATAGTTATTGGACACTCCACGGAGATTACAGGGCTACACCTTTCCCAAAAGTGTATTTCACACTGAATGACAGCAGCCTTGCCAAAGTAGGGTATTTGAATTGTAGTGAATGTGACTAGCCTTAAAAGCATTGTTCCTTTCACAGACAGAGAGACACACACGCACAGATACACACACAGTTGTAATGTCTGGGAATAGAACTCCTACCTAACTAGTTTATCACACTACAGCAGTACGCAATTATAGGATGCACCATGGAGATTACTGGGCTACATCTTTCCCAAAGGTGTATTCCACAGTGAATGACATCAGCAGCCTTACCAAAGTAGAGTATTTGATTTGTAGTGAGTACGACTAGCCTAAAAAGCATTGCTCCCTACACACACAAACACACACAAAAACATCCACATCTGCCATGTGTGGGACTAGAACTCCTACCAGAGTTCTATATCACACCACAGCATTACGCTATTATAGGACATGCCATGGACATTACTGGGCTACATCTTTCCCAACGGTGTATTCCACAGTGAATGACATCAGCAGCCATGCCAAAGTAGGGCATTTGAATTGCAGTGAGTGTGTCTAGCCTAAAAAGCATTGCTCCCTACACACAGACACTCAAACACAAACACACACAGTTGCCTTGCCTGGGATTAGAACTCCTACCTAACTAGTTTATCACACTACAGCATTACACAGTTATAGGACGCGCCACGGAGATTACTGGGCTACGTCTTTCCCAAAGGTGTATTTCACAGTGAATGACATCAGCAGCCTTGCCAGAGTAGGACATTTCAATTGCAGTGAGTGTGATTAGCCTAAAAAGCATTGTCCCCTACAAAGACAGACAGACACACACACACAGTTGCCATGTCTGGGATTAGAACTCCTACCTAACTAGTTTATCATACTACAGCAGTACACAGTTATAGGATGCGCCACATAGATTACTGGGCTACATCTTTCTGAAAGTTGTATTTCACAGTGAATGACATCAGCAGCCTTGCCAAAGTAGGGCATTTGAAATGTAGTGAGTGCGACTAGCCTAAAAAGCTTTGCTCCCTACACAGACAGAGACACACACAGTTGCCATATCTAGGATTAGAGTTCCTACCTAACTAGTTTATCAAACTACAGCAGTGCGCAGTCATAGGATGCGCCATGGAGATTACTGGGCTACATCTTTCCCAAAGGTGTATTTCACAGGGAATGACAGCAGCCTTGCCAAAGTAGGGCATTTAAATTGTAGTGAGTGTGACTAGCCTAAAAAGCATTGCTCCCTACACAGACAGTCTCACAAACACACACACACACACACACACACACACACACACACACACACACACACACACACTTGCCATGTCTGAGATTAGAACTCCTACCTAATTTATCACACTACAGCAGTATGCAGTTATAGGATGTGCCATGGAGATTACTGGGCTACATTTTTCCCAAAGGTGTATTTCACAGTGAATGACATCAGCAGCCTTGCCAAAGTATGGCATTTGAATTGTACTGAGCACGAATAGCCTAAAAAGCATTGCTTCCTACACAGAGACAAACACGCACACAGTTGCTATGTCTGAGATTAGAACTCCTACCTAACTAGTTTATCACACTACAGCAGTACGCAGTTACAAGACGCACCACAGGGATTACTGGGTTACATCTTTCCCAAAGGTGTATTTCAAAGTGAATGACATTAGCAGCCTTGCCAAAGTAGGGCATTTGAATTGTAGTGAATGTGACTAGCCTAAAAAGCATTGCTCCCTACACAGAGACACACACACACACACACACACACACACACACACACACACACACACACACACTTGCCATGTCTGAGATTAGAACTCCTACCTAATTTATCACACTACAGCAGTATGCAGTTATAGGATGTGCCATGGAGATTACTGGGCTACATTTTTCCCAAAGGTGTATTTCACAGTGAATGACATCAGCAGCCTTGCCAAAGTATGGCATTTGAATTGTACTGAGCACGAATAGCCTAAAAAGCATTGCTTCCTACACAGAGACAAACACGCACACAGTTGCTATGTCTGAGATTAGAACTCCTACCTAACTAGTTTATCACACTACAGCAGTACGCAGTTACAAGACGCACCACAGGGATTACTGGGTTACATCTTTCCCAAAGGTGTATTTCAAAGTGAATGACATTAGCAGCCTTGCCAAAGTAGGGCATTTGAATTGTAGTGAATGTGACTAGCCTAAAAAGCATTGCTCCCTACACAGAGACACACACACACACAAACACACACACACACACACACACACACACACACACACACACACACACACACACACACACACACAGTTGCCATGTCTGGGATTAGAACTCCTACCTAACTAGTTTATCACACTACAGCAGTACACAGTTATAAGATGCGCCACAGAGATTACTGGGCTACATCTTTCCCAAAGGTGTATTTCAAAGTGAATGACATTAGCAGCCTTGCCAAAGTAGGGTATTTGAATTGTAGTGAATGTGACTAGCCTTAAAAGCATTGCTCCTTACACAGACAGAGACACAACACACACGCACAGATACACACACAGTTGTAAAGTCTGAGAATAGAACTCCTACCTAATTTATCACACTACAGCCTAAAAAGCTTTGCTCCCTACACAGACAGAGACACACACAGTTGCCATATCTAGGATTAGAGTTCCTACCTAACTAGTTTATCAAACTACAGCAGTACGCAGTCATAGGATGCGCCATGGAGATTACTGGGCTACATCTTTCCCAAAGGTGTATTTCACAGGGAATGACAGCAGCCTTGCCAAAGTAGGGCATTTAAATTGTAGTGAGTGTGACTAGCCTAAAAAGCATTGCTCCCTACACAGACAGTCTCACAAACACACACACACACACACACACACACACACACACACACACACACACACACTTGCCATGTCTGAGATTAGAACTCCTACCTAATTTATCACACTACAGCAGTATGCAGTTATAGGATGTGCCATGGAGATTACTGGGCTACATTTTTCCCAAAGGTGTATTTCACAGTGAATGACATCAGCAGCCTTGCCAAAGTATGGCATTTGAATTGTACTGAGCACGAATAGCCTAAAAAGCATTGCTTCCTACACAGAGACAAACACGCACACAGTTGCTATGTCTGAGATTAGAACTCCTACCTAACTAGTTTATCACACTACAGCAGTACGCAGTTACAAGACGCACCACAGGGATTACTGGGTTACATCTTTCCCAAAGGTGTATTTCAAAGTGAATGACATTAGCAGCCTTGCCAAAGTAGGGCATTTGAATTGTAGTGAATGTGACTAGCCTAAAAAGCATTGCTCCCTACACAGAGACACACACACACACACACACACACACACACACACACACACACACAGTTGCCATGTCTGGGATTAGAACTCCTACCTAACTAGTTTATCACACTACAGCAGTACGCAGTTATAAGATGCGCCACAGAGATTACTGGGCTACATCTTTCCCAAAGGTGTATTTCAAAGTGAATGACATTAGCAGCCTTGCCAAAGTAGGGTA